>NW_022639610.1:47501-48054 GCF_010583005.1 Odontomachus brunneus | reverse complement strand
AGAGAGAGAGAGAGAGAGAGAGAGAGAGAGAGAGAGAGAGAGAGAAAGAGAGGAAGTAAAGGGACGGGGGAATGCGCGCAAAAAGAACGAACAGAAACTCGTCGCTCGCTCGCTCGCGCGCGCGCGTCGATTAAAAGGATAGCGGAGCGAAGTATTTCTTTAATAATCTCGGAAAAGAGACGAGCCCGATACCCCTCCGCGCCGCAGATGGTGTGCTGCGAAATTGATTTTTAAACGAGATTCCGAGGCCGATGTCCGAGGAGAGCGGAGCGCGCGCTATAAATTGCATCGGGGAAACTGCGCGCACTTGAACCAGCAGAGGGACGACGCGATTAACTTCCATCGAGATATTTATCACCGCGTAACTCTCCAGCCTTGTTTGCCGCGAAGACAGAAACGCAGTTTGAGTCGCGAATCGAAACGGAACGTGGGGAGCCACGTTACTTGGGGTTTCCCCGCGTTGCAGACGCGAGAAGTGGATCGCCTTGATCGGACTCGATCGCGATCAGGATTACCGTGAATCTTGCAACTTCATCGAAAGAGAGAGAGAGAG
>NW_022639610.1:43520-45089 GCF_010583005.1 Odontomachus brunneus | reverse complement strand
GAGAGACAGAGAGAGAGAGAGAGAGAGAGAGAGAGAGAGAGAGAGAGAGAGAGAGAGAGAGAGAAAGAGAGAGAGAGAGAGAAGAGCGAGAAACAAATCGACCATCGCGGCAATTCAGGAACAGACACACGTGTTACATGTTTGACCATGAGAACATCCGGCGAATCGAAACCCGAAATGGATACATCATTAATCAGCCTGTATCTTCCCAAATCAAATTCCTCTCCGAAGATCTCGCGATTAATTAATCGGACCTCCGTGTCTCAGCTAATTTTCGCTCGAGCGAGCAATCCCACGCGATACAATGGATCGATACGTCTCACGTCGCGGAAGACATGGCGCACTAGAGAACGGTCCGGTTACATCGACAACAGGGAAAAAGTATGGACGCGATCATCCATTGAATCATTTCAGACTCTCTCGAGAAAAAGATAGGTAAAAAAAAAACAGGGGACAGGGAGAAGAACGGAGGGAAAGACCAAGGAAGAGATAAATATTCTCCTGACCGTAGCGGCTGCTAAATGGCGGAACGTACCCAGTCTCACTAGGTGGATATTCAGATTCAACGACGCACCCTTCTGCCCGGATAGAAAAGGAGCTATTGTACACCAGACAATCGATGACGCTACTTATTCAAGTTTGCTCGCTCTCTCGCCTCCGAGCCAGGGAGAGGAAGTGGAGAGGTGAAAGCGCGCAGCAAGATATCGTTCGGCAAAAAAAGGGGGAAAAAGAAAAAAAAAGGACAGAGTTAGGGGGGACGCGATAAAACGGCTGCCGTGATAAGTAACATTAATAATCCCGCTAACGACAAACGCCCGTCGTTCACAAATAAATATTATCGGCTTCTCGTAGACGATCGTTACTTTTCGCTCGCTGTGTGTATTCCGATATAATATAAAACTTTCGCAGCGTCTTTTTGTTTGCCATAGCCGTCATTTGTTTTTCATAGACGTCATGCAGTCTCAATCAAAAATCAATTTTCACGCGTAACAATTCAGCGATGTCACGCACATCACGAAATTCTAATGTTGTTTTTTTCAAAAAACTCGGTAATACGATGGACAAGATAAAATTGCGCGGTCTGAGGTTGCGCGAAATGTCGCTCGCGGATATACTCGTCGAAGTCTCCTGTGCGCGACATTGGAAATCTAGGACATGATATCGCAACGCAGCATAATATCGAATGCAAAATCCAGCATCTAATTATGCAGATAGCGGCCAATTAATTGCGGATATTCCCAATTAGGACGCACATCATCATTGTAGGCGGTACCTACCGATTATAGAATATAAATGGAATTACAGAATATTCGTCCGCTTAGTGCGCGTTGCGCGCACGCACTGAGTGATTACGAGATTTAGCGCGGTCGACGAAATCGTGCAATTTGCGCGTATAGCCCGCCCGTGGTCGCGGATTCCGCGTGGCAGCTGCGTGACCCGCATACTTCGTGTCACGAGCGTGACACACGCGCGATTGAAATTTAATTAAACGTATACGATACAGAGAGAGAGAGAGAGAGAGAGAGAGAGAGAGAGAGAGAGAGAGAGAGAGAGAGAGAGAGAGAGAGA
>NW_022639610.1:24781-43289 GCF_010583005.1 Odontomachus brunneus | reverse complement strand
GAGAGAGAAAGAGAGAGAGAGAGAGAGAGAGAGAGAGAGAGAGAGAAGGGAGGAGAGAGAGAGAGAAGGGGGGAAGCAGAGTAAGGGGAGAGATCCCGTCGTTAATTGAAACCAGATTAATCTCAATTAAAACAACTCGGAGCAAAGAATCATTTCGGTCCGACCAAATCTAGGATACGATAAAATCGCGAAGGAGCACAGTTTCAACTTTATTTGTTTTACGACACTTGGATAACGTCGTAATAAAATATCGTAGTCGTAACACTATCTGACACGATAGAGCGAGATCAGTTCGTTACCTCGTAATCTTTCGCGTGAAAAATGCCGCTCGAACGTCTTCGCCTCTGGTTTTTCGGCTTATACGCGAATTGAAGAAAAATCTCCATATTTTCTTGCTCCGTTGTGGATTACCAGACGGGTGAAATTTATAAGGAGATCCAGCTCGTTCACCATCCGAGCTATCTCTACGAGAGAGGAATATCTCGCGTGACGCGAAATCGATGAGAAGTATGATTATTGAATTACGAGAGTACCGTCAATTTCACGAGCTTACAGCTATAACCGATTGCGGGATCCACGGTGGAAAGAAGATGGGATTTCCTCTCTTCTTTTCTCCTTATGCCGGCGCTACAGCTTGTATCGGACAGCTGAAACGGCAAGGCTGCTCGTCGTATTCTCTACGAGCTTCCAGCTTCTTTTGCGACAGCTATACGGCACGTGATATGAAACCGATGAAGGACACGAGGCCGGAATTAATGATAATGTCTATCATACTCTGCAATCGATACTCCCTGTTCAAGAAACAAACCTGACAGATTTTCTACCACGATGGATAAACTTGTGTACCTATCTGTTTGACTTTTGTGCTTCGAGAAGTTCTTGCTGATGTCGAAGAAGCGAGAGCATCTCGTTCAAATGCGTCACTTCGGAAGAGACGGATTACTTATTCTACTGCTCTCTTATCTTAACGATGACAGCAATAAAACACGTTAAGTCGAGCTGATAATAAAGGCAAGAAATATTCCAAAGCACCGGTATAGTTTGAAATAGGATTGCTCCGTCTAAAAATAAACCTACACAGTGACTTGCTTCTCAGCTTTTGCGAGAAAATAATCTTCCGCGGACGAGTTAAGTAACGCGCGTCCTGTGCAACGATTATGAAGCAAATTGCCCGTCGAATTGGCTAACAAACAGACTTCATCGGGCCTATTGCCACCAGGTAATTACGCAAGTATTACGGAGCACACCAGGGACATTGAATTACTCGTGAGAATCATCAACTTCATTCGTAGAGAAAGACCGAGTAGCTGAAAGATGACAAGCTATCGCTCTTGCTCTCTCTAACACATGCTCTCGCTCTCACTTTCTTTCTCTCTCCTGTTACCTCTTCTTGGTCGTAAAGAATTTTCGTAGGTGTTTATGAACTTTGGCGAGGTGTAACAGTGTCTCGGTTGGATGTGTTAATAGGCGTGAAAATTATGGGACGTGCGCGCGTGGCCTTGTTCAGAACTCGTCGTCCTTGACGCGCTATACTGCATTCCCGTGCACGCCCGTCGCACCGAGACGATGACAACTACTTTCGCGTCGCGCTATAAACCGAATAATGGAATGGACATGAAAGTAGAGACGTTGTTGTACAATCGCTAAAACGTAATCGACTCTATCGATTACAACTGTGACGCGAGAATCGTAAAGATGCATCGTTTCTGTCGTTCGATCACATAGATTGTCACAGTGACTTCATATAGGCTGTCTAAACGAATAATTGTATTTCTCTTAAGGTTTTCTCACGACGATACGTTCAAAAATAATTAATTATGATTGATTGTAGCGTTAAGTGCAGGGAGAAAGAAAGTCTCCGAGTGATGTAAATGTGTTTTAACATATTGCAGACTGGAGACATGAGTCAAAGTCTTCAGTGTTCTAAGTATTGAGGACTAGAAACGCATACACTTATAGAATAGACTGTGCACTATTACGGGACAGCTGATGACAAGGTTGAATGACAGGAATATGCTCCAAGTCAAATACTCTTTCTGACGTACAGTACTCTAGAAGGTAAAAAGAGGAATAAAGGAGAGTGAAATATAAGGAAAAAAAGAAAGGACGCTTCTCCTGCTTCGTTCTTCCTACCAACTAGACAATTAGATAAGGAAGACATCTTATTCTCTACTGCCCTCTTTTACTAATGCTGAATTCATCCCTACAGCAATGGGCGGTCTACTCTATATACTCGATTCACGTTCACGTTGATTCATCCCCTTTAGAGGGATAAGACGAGATACATCTATAAATATTGTGTGGTACTTTTTCACAATGGAAAATATATTTTAACGAATATTATACTAAAATCATTACTGGGATATATTTATTAATTGTTTCAATTCCGAATAAAATATTACAATTATAAATGCGATTAGCAATATGTTAACTTATACATGTACGATATGTTACTTTTAAAAGATTTTATAGCACATTTCGCTCATTTTTATACAAAGATATTCTTTAAGAAAGAAGAAAAGGAAACATAACAGGAGATCTCTCTTGCTATCGGGCAACCGTAAAATAGAATTATGGGCATAAGTAAAACCTTACTTCTTGCTTAATCTGAGAGGAGTAACACTCGTATTTTATTTAACAACATCGCTCGTAAAATCCAGCTACTGACTGCTATTATATTGTTAATAACGTGCCCGCCGTATCCTCATCTTCCACGAATGTATTCATTCGCGACACCTCCGCCGACTATCATTCCGAAAGTTTCGCGTCCGGCCGGTATCGCGCGCGTCGTCGTCGCACCCGCCGCCGTTGCCGGCTTCATAAATACTTTCCACAGGGCGCTCCCTTAACTATTATTAATTACAGAAGCTTAAGCAATTAACTCGGCGGACTAATTGCAATCGTAAATCCCTCCGGATGCGCGACAGCACGGCATCCGCCAGTATTTCCGATGAGCGTCGCCGTATCTCGTAGAGCCCGCATAATTATTATGGCCTGTTGCAGCGCGAGCGCGTGCATACCGCACGCGTGCATCGGCGGGGCGGAGGGGTGTACTGATGCGGCATTTAGGGCAGGTTTTTACAGCGTTTCAGGGTCGCTAATGGTCCGCGTGCGCGTAAGCAAGCAAGCACAGGGTGCCTGCTCGCGCGACCATTAATCAAAAGCCGAGAAAATATCTTGCGCTTAAAGTGCGCGGCACACGCCCCCGTCGGCGCTGATATGCACGAAGCTGCATGAGTAATGCGCATAAATATGCGACCCGGGGGTAAAAGCTGGAATACACACGCGTACACGCTCGGTCACGTGGCGTGCGTACTCCATGTGTGTACGTACGTGAGGTTGCATGATCGTGTGGAGAACATTCATAAGCATATGCAAATTTATTACGACATGTTCGACCGGAATAAAATAGACCAATAAAGCAGGTTACTGCTGAGAATTTGTGCTTTGCATCGATATATTCGACTTAATGCCATGCGCGCAGCGGCTTTTTAGATGTTTAGGGTCGATTTTGCGATATATACTAGTTTCAACTTAGATTTGAGTTGAAACTCTGCTCAAACACGTACGCGCATGGCATTATATAGAAACGCTGTTTGCATAGAACAGAATTTAAATCGAAATCTAAGTTTAAACTGCTATCGCAAAGTCAGCCCTTAATGTTTCATGCTTAACAAACTCGGTTTTCGAATAAACTCTTGGTATCGTCGCTGATCTATGGTCAACAAAATTTTCCCTCCCCGTAGCATGGCTAGAGTTGCGAAAATGTAAAAGGGAATGTATGATAACTAAGTGAGCCTGATTAATTAACTTGGTGCGTGCAGAGTTTCGACCGCTGAGCACAAAAGAGTTACATGCGCGACCACGCCTTACGTTTCATTTTGTCATGCAAGTCGAACAAAAGAGTACGCGTTAATTAACACTTGAACACGTTATACAGTCTTGTTGCGCGCGTGTCATTCATTGCGGTCGATCTCAGATTTTGCATCGGTCAGGGACAAGGAGAAATTGCTAATCGTCGGGGAGGGCATTCAGGTCTCGAACAATGTACCCCGGCGATTAATCAAAGTGCACGGGTATTTGCACAAAGCGGTACATAATCAAGGAACGTTGGAATTATTCAAGCCCGGCTGATACTTAGCCGATAAGTATCTGGGTCGTAATGCTTTCACATATTTCGACGATTATATGTAAATTATTCAGATTTGCGGGGCTGTGCGCGCGCTCGCAAGCTCGCGGTGAAAGACGTGCGTGCGCTTATGTGCGCGTCTGCGTTTCTGTGCGATCGTGCGAGTAGATAAAGTCAATTCATTATGGGAGAGACGCGTGAGCTGACGAGAAACTATAAGTCGACACAAAGATCGGAATAATAAAGTTTGGACGAAATCTAATAGATCGATACACTTATCGTCCTCGCTCACGCAGGCGGTCGGCGAATCACTCTCCCGTCTCCTCTTCCTCTCCTTCTTGCGAAAACGTAAATTTTCAGAGGCAGTTCCGGCGTAAGCACACGCACCCCTACGAAATCTCACTCCTGACAGTGAAAAAACCCCTCACTAATAAAAACGTTTCTTAATCATCCCGATATTTCTGTCGACGTTGAACAACCGGTTGCGAATTCCGCGTGTAGTATTACAATTACGGCGGCGATAAGCCGCTGCCCGCGGAGAGGCACGCTGCGCGTCGGTTCTACGGGCATGCAAATTTTTTCGTCGGGCGACAGCGAAAAGCGCGATTATCCCTCGCTCCCCTTCGCCCCTACACCCCTCCTTCCGCCAGGAATAATCGGAATGTTAAAAGCGTGTTGCGCCGCACGGAATACCCGCGGGGAGGTACACGTAGGTATACGTTCGAGCTGCCTGCCGCGTCGTGCCGCCATTTCCGAGTTTACATTCTTGCGTACGGGAGACCCTGAACGCAACCGCATGTAATTATGATAAGCGATAATATACGTATGCGCGTGCCTTTCCAGGGGTTTTAACGACGGCCCGACGAATCGCTGCAGTGCGGTTACCGCATTGGCCGGTCCGCTCGCGGATGCCAGAAGCAGCAGCACCTCCGGCCGATCGATTCGGCTCATCTGACTCTTCCGGTATTGAGTTCGATTGCGCCTAATGTCTTACCGGTTTACGTGCGCCGTTACGTTTATTGCTGCCTCTCCGAGCAATTAAGTAACAATTCTGAGACGCACAGTGTTGAAAACGGGAGATGTTCAATGTCCTCGCGTGAACGTGCGTAGTGAATTGTTTCATTGCGAATTATGTTCTTATATAGAAGTGAGAATAACATATACACTGACATGAGTGTTCTGTGGACTAAGCTGCTCCATGTGAACATTCAGAGAAATGAAATCACGATTAAGTTTGAACTTAAACACGTCTTATCATACTCGTCTGCAAGCGTTTCCGCAATTCCAGCACATAATTCGCTGTCACTTCTAGCGAACTATCCATATTTGCAGTGCGCGCTCTACCGCTCATGTTTCAAGTTGAAAGTTAATATCTCGCTAGAAAATTTCGAGTGATAAAGGATGTGTCTCTAATTAGCAATTAACGAAACAAGCCTCTACATCACCTACAGAGAGAACAAACACAAAAGAGAGAGAGAGAGAGAGAGAGAGAGAGAGAGAGAGAGAGAGAGAACGGTGGCAAAAACAATTATTTAGAGCATTCGAGGCATTAAGTACCTTGAATTCGCTCCATGTTAATACCAGATTATTTCTATTACACGGTTTACACGGCTTTCAGCTTAAGCTGAACGAATGGTCGAGCTCTAATTATCACTGTAGGGATACGATCTGGGAGTACAGCGGTTTCTTACTCTTACTTTCTACTTCTTCTCTCTCTCTTTCTCTCTCTCTCTGTCTTGCTTGCTACTCGCATTTGTTTTCCTTCGCATAAACGAAGAAATTGCTATCCGACTCAGATGTACGAGATGCTCACGAGAAAACAAACGCGAGCGGTACTAAACGGAATTA
This sequence comes from Odontomachus brunneus, assembly GCF_010583005.1. Classification (NCBI taxonomy): domain Eukaryota; kingdom Metazoa; phylum Arthropoda; class Insecta; order Hymenoptera; family Formicidae; genus Odontomachus; species Odontomachus brunneus. The sequence continues at coordinate 37,312 of NW_022639610.1, read as the reverse complement.
TATAGAGCATCCTATGAATTAAAGAGTTCGCTTTAGGCGGATTGACTTTGATGAGCATCGTTGGAAAACGTCGCGAAAGATGTTTCACATTTTGCTTTCATCCTGCCCTCTTATCCCTCTTTCATACATTCTTATCCTTATCCTGTTGTTTACATTTAAGAAGAAATCGTTTACAAACTCCTTCCAAAGAAACCCTAACTAAAGCGACATTTTGTAGACATACATTTTCTTGAAAATTTCTTAAATCGCTTCTACGTTTCCTTGTTATTTATTAAATGCGAAAATACACGAAAGAAACAGAAGAAGAAGCAAAAGAGGAGAAAAAAGAAGAGGGAAAAGCAGATGAAAATCTACAAAAAATCTTACACGGTGGAAAACGTGGCGATTAATTACATTTCCATTTACCAGGTCGGAGCTATTTTAAAGTGAACGCGCAGAAAACGTACAGAAGTATAAACGCATGAATGTGCCTTCGAGCGGCGGGAAAATTAATGACCTTTCAGGTCAATCTCCGGTGATGCATGACCGTTTCCCTCGTTAGAGACCCCAAGAGGAATCACGAAGGTAGGTTTCAGCCGGATGAAGGTCGACCTCCAATTATCGCCGTAGACGAAGAATATAACCTAGACAAGTCGTGTCGTATGACTTCTACCTCTCTCGCTATTTTCTTTCCTCCCGCGCTTCCTTCGCCCTTCTTATCCTGCTAGTAATCTGAATTTAATTGCTTTCGTCCGGGAAATTGCGCCGGTAATAAAAAATAATGATGGATTGGGAGTACTCTTACGGATATCGTCATTATTACTGTATTAGGGCCCGATGAAATCTGCTCTAATGCGAGACACAATGTTCGTCGCTGCGCAAATACACCTTCACGCAGAAGAACGGGATATAATTGTGATTGCCACGATGCGGCATGGGAAACCACAATTTCCTTCTCTAACTGCCGCTTCCTACGCGGTACTTTCTCGATTCACGCCACGCGACATCGATCGCGGACATCGAAATAAAAATTTGCGGTCGGTATAAAAAGAAAATAAGGAAAAAGAAAAATGAACGAGCGCACGGCGTATCTTAAAAATGGCCGATTTAAATGCGTGCACAGTCACGTAAATCATGGATATAGAAGCGCCAATCAAGATTATAAACAAAAATACGCTTCCTACAAATTTTAATGACTTTAATTAAGCCTCTGACTTATGTTCGGAGGCTTACCTTTTTTCCCTTCGGTACACAGCATTACACAGCTGTGAATGCAAGCTTCCCGACGTAACACAATAGTCTATATCCACATTAATCTGATCCACCGCACAATGTGCGGTTCAAGTTATAATTATTCCATCGGTGAAGATTACATAAGTAAAAAGAACGTGTGCGCTCATTAGTTTATTTTGTCCGTTTACATATTTGCTTCACTTCAATTGCGCAATTAACGTTGGTTAATAATTATGAGGCAGATGTAACGAGCGTTTTGCACACGAATGTTCCCGTTCGCACTGTAATTTACAATCAATATGCACAATTACGAGTGTACCGTAGATTATCATGGCTCGCTCCTGCTGCGCTCTTTCTTCTTTCGTTCTTCTCTCTACTTATTTGCCGCAACACATCTAACGTCTCCACCCTAAGAGCCGTAAGTGCCGCATGATTGCATGACACATACTAATGCCCGATCTCCACGGCTACACTTTCTCTAATTATCGCGGTTCACTCGTAATGTCCCGTTACAACATGCCGTTGGGAATGTGATAATTACGCCCGGTAATGATAATTGCTGTACGTTGTAACGAATTCGCTAATTGTTTCGATGAGGAAGAAACGGAATCTCTCATGTTTCTCCCTCACCGCAGCGGATGAGAATATAACAATCCTTAGAATTATATCCGTAGAACTACGAATCGTTACATTCTCATTCGTAGCATGTGCAAATTGTAATGGAAAGAATATACAACACATACTAGCTATTACAAATATTTTCAGTCCTGTATTGCGAGTAATATCTAAAATGTAAAATTTTCTTCTACTTGATAATACATACACACATTATTTCATTAACGGAACTTATGAACATAGTAGAGCGTGATTTAATGAAATGTAACATGTAAATGTAAAGAAACACGGAAATGTAAAGAAACAAAGGATAACGAGAGAGAAACACGGAACAAAAGGAGAAATTACTATGATAATATGCAACGTTCTCTTACTTCTCAAATGAAGTCTAATTCTTGTTCCAGAATTACACATTGCGAGATTTATCGAACATCTGCAGGCAGATTTATTATTCGGTGATAATTAGCGGAATTTATGCGCCCGAGGTAGGGAACGTAGCTGCGGGAGGCAATCTTATCGGAGAAAAGGAAAGATAAAGATAAGTCCGCTACGACAATTGATAGTATTACTTCGAACACGTACGCGAACACGTGCCCCTCGCGATGTGCATTAACGCTAGGCTAGGTTAGTCTTCGCCGAATAAAACAAGGCAACCGAAGTTACGTAGTCCCCAGGGAGTAATGTGGAGCGGGATAATCTCCGAGCGAAACTGTAACGAGTTTATAGCGCGCGTTTAATCAGCGCCGTTAGTTATAGATAGTGGTAATTACGATGGGCACACGATTTACGTAACTATTGAATAGAGAATTAACCAGTAAATGACTACGTGCGAAAGCGCTTACTAAGAGAGATACGTGCTGTTTATCTATCAGATATTTATATCGACTATTCCCGCGCGACATTAAAAGGAGATTAAACCTCTTCTGACTTTTATCTTGTTCCTAAACGCAAAATCAAGAAATCTAATTTCTAGTTATCTGTAATCGATTATATCAAGGTTGTGTGCGACGTAGGTTTATTCTCACCAAATATATATAATACGCTTCTTAGCAAGATAATTTCGCTAACAGTTTATTCCTCCACTACTAGAAACATAAAGAGAATAAAAAGAAATTTATATGAAAAAAACTACAATATTCTCTAAATAACTAAAATATTGCTTGTAAACTAAAAATTGCTAGTAAATCGTCAATGATAAGAATATTGAGATAGATAACGATCAAATTAGTACGCGTACGTGCATATCTTCGTAATAAGGAAACATTTGAATCTATCTCAAGTGCTACCGGAGATCGATCAGCCGGCCGACAACCTTGAGTTGCATATGGACATGCTACGTACGCTTCTCCGATTCCATTAATGCAGTTTGGAGTATTGGACTAGCCAAATCAACTGTGCCGCTCTAATTAATCGAGTCAACCGAATCAATTCGACCCTCCTCAAGCGGACCAAAGGTTACCGATTTCAGTAGCTATCGGTTTACTGAGAGAAATGTATCTTCATTTGCTCACAAGTCCTAAGATCGTTTTAAAACATGGAAGAGACATACGAAGTATAAAACAATGCTGAGTATTAATTGATTAATATTTTCTTTGACTAAAATAATCGACAAATCAGTCATCAAAATTAATTAATCGTCATTTATATAGTCACGAATTATTTAATCCCGATAATATTACTGATAAAACTAATTATTAATCAATCACGTCAAAGTGCTTATATGATAAGTATTTGTACTTATCAACACTGAGGTAAAGTGTTTGTCACGTAAGTTTTTGAAAAAAAACAATTAAAAAAATTATTAATTCAATACATTTAGAGTTTCTCAAGTCAGAAGTAGGACATTGTTTGCTATTTGTAAGGAAGATGTGAGTGAGTGAGAGAGAGAAAGAGAAAGAAAGAGAGAGAGAGAGAGAGAGAGAGAGAGAGAGAGAGAGAAAGAGAAATTGCAACGTGCTTCGTCATTTCAATCCTAGAGTTTCTCTCCTACTATTACTCACGTCGTCCTTAAAAATGCCAGACAAGATGCAGACCAATCATCATGCTTTGTTCTAACTCTCTGACTAGAAAAACTCTACGTACACTCGATTAATCACAACATTCAATGTGGAACGTATGACTGCACGGCGGATGCAAATAAACGACAGAGTCCTACTCTCTCGGGGAAGGAGGGAGATTTTATTTTAATGGAATTTTAATTTGGATCTTAATTATATATACATACTAAGATATCGATCGTTGAATATTCAACAGTATCATCCAATTCTATTTTCGCCGGGAAATAGTAGTCCGCGAATTCACCGACGGAATACGAATACTTTTGCGGTTCGATATGCAAGATGCTTACGAAATAGCCATGTGTCACTTACGCTACGCTTTTATCCCGCGATAAAAAGACGTCGTTCGGGCACGTTCGCGGTTGGCGTCGTTTTCACTTCTGAAGAACAATAACGTCTCGAACTATTCTTTCTTCGTGCGCATTACGTAAGAGAGCGTCTCTTTCTCTTCCGCTTTGAATCAGCGGCGTGCTATTGCGAGCACTTTAATGTAATCGTCGGGATCAAGTCGCGACGCCAAATTACTCTCAAGGAACGATACGTCGCGCTTCCGCGATTTCTCGCGAGATACCCTCGCGCTCGTTAATCTCGGATGTATCCGGTGAAATTCGGCGAATCTCGCATTCAACGCCGACGCTCGCTCTGCTTGTAACCGTTGTTGAGTTTCGTTGCGATTCATCATCATAAATCACGCTCGTCCCGGCTAGACAAGATTGCAATTAATACGCGTGGTAACGCGTGTAGACATCTTTCTCAAAATCCTCTGGAGCGTAGCGTGAAATTTCATCCAAACATTATGATCTGGTATGTATCTGGTATGTCAAATGCAAATAATGGGAGCGCGAGCGTGAGCTTCCTTTTATTTTTTTTCCCGCGGTAGAAACTGTGCGAACTAGATCTCTATATTAACGCGATCCACGTTCTCAATATTCCAAGTATACCATATGAGTGATTGAACGTTTCTTCGAGAAAGTCTCGTTAAGGTAAAAGTACCAATGCTTGGATGCGTGCCTAATCCTGAATTCGAATGTATTATTTTGGCCTCTATACACGAATATATAAACTTTTAAAACAAAAAAATATATATAAAATATAAAAATATATAAAATATATTTCCAAATGGATATTTCCAAAATAAATATTTTCAAAATGGATATTTCCAAAATGGTAGAGGTCAAAACAATACGAATGTCCAGGATTAGATGTGTCCGGGAATTGGTACTGTTAACTTAAACGAACCAAAAGATTGTAATAATCGTGTTCAAATATGAATATTTAGACTTTCAATATATTAATAAAAGCACCAATTTCTGAACACGTACTTAAAATCAGACATTCTTATTGTTTTGCTATTTAATTGCGAATATTTAAAGTTTCAACATAAAAGATACATATATTGAATAAATATTTCATATTGAGAGTTTAAATATCCGTATGCAAAAACCAAAACAATACGAATATACAGGATTAAGTATGCGCTCGGGAATCGACACCGTTACGAGACGAACAAATAGTAAACGTGTGTTAATTTATGTGCCGTCCAGACGCAATCCGCCGGCATGAAAGCATCCTTTTGTATAAACACTCCCTCCCTTACGATGATAAAACCTACCGCTACGAGGATTAAACCCGTTTGTTCGTCGTGCTTCGTAAATGGTATTCCCTGCAATTCGATAGTCGCCGGCGTTAAATCCCTAAAGATGGTAAAGTCGATTAACTATGCCGGTTTTCGCAAGAACCTTCGCACTGGTAACTAGGCACTCGCACGTTGTTCGCCGTCTTTTCCATTAAATTCCCCCTTTCTGCCGTCGTCCTTTGCACTCGTTCTTTTTCATTTTCTTCTTCCTCTTTCTGTGTTTCTCCACCATTTCGCCCGAGTCCGTTCACACTCTTTACTTAAGAACGCGAGCCTAAGTTCCGTGCGGCGAGAGCGGCGTCGGATTTTCGTGGGATTATTGGTTTATGAACTCACAGCGAGTTTGTTCATTGTGTCTACGATTGGCCACGCTTTCTCCGCTGTATTTGCCCGGAATCTGCCCGGCGGATCACGCAAATGTGTACCGGGCGAGACTTAATCCCCCTATATAACGGCATCCGCCGGTACACATGCAATTCCGGTGTCCTAAATGTGCTGGTGGAGAATGTACGCATTAATCACTGTTCGACGGCTCCTAACGAAAGATTAACAACGGCACCGTCCACGTTGATTCCGCGCGCCGGCAGCTTCTCCGCGGCATAATATTCCCAAGTCACGCAGAGGCGATGAACGGGAAGCGAGATGTGCCGATCGCAATCTACGAAACGGTCGTGAAACGCCAGATTTATGTGCGCGCGAAGACGCAACCGGACTTTCGCAAGAATATGGAACGCATCCGCGATGCATCGCGCTCAACTTACGTAAGTATTAAATGCACACGATCCCCGCAAACTCGCCTGTCACGCATTCCAGCGATCTTTCATAGGCTATCTTCTGTGCAAATCGCACATCTACAGAGACTCTAGCTCGTTCGGAACAAAAGCAACGCGTGCAGGTGAAGAGGAAAAATGAACATTTGAAGAATTGGCATATTCCCAATTTCAAATACGATATATTTTCCTACGGTTAGTTGTGAATTCACCTCGTTATTCCGTCAAAAACTGACAGTTTTTTGTAAAGTGCGCTTTCTGTGTGTTTTTTTTAATAGTTATGAAAACCGAGTATACAAAAAGTATGTTTACAAACTTCCAAATGAAAAGTTTTCCTTCTGTTTCTATCATTTTGCGCAACCAACAATTAGAAAATAAATCGATGTTTTTTATTGCAAAACAATTTAATATTTTACTAATTCACGATACGAAATTGTATAACGTAAAAGCCGGGAAAGAGGAAAGATTACGCGTTTTTCTGTTTCCCATTTTCTTTTTGCAATCGGCGGTCGTGCACAAATCAACATTTCTGACAGGGCAATTTACTGAGATCTTTTCACTCTTTAATATTCTTTAATGTCTGCAAAGCGTGTAAAGTAACAAATGTATTTCGGGCTAAAAATGTTTTGTTCCCATTCCCTTTCGCATGGCGGCTCATACGAGGGACGTCGGAAAAAAAGAAACAGAAAAAAGAGGAGAAAAACATGCGCTCCCGAAAGTTAATTATTTTTCAATTTGTTCCCAGAGTTATTCTTCATATTTAAAAGCGTGAATTAAAAGAGTGAGCGGGTTAGGACGGAACAAAATTCCGCGGTAATTTAATGTCTGGCCGCGACAGAAATGACATATTTTCTATGCGAGCGAGAAGTCGCGAGGACCGCACCGCCGCACCGCACACACAAAGGCCGCGAAAAGCTCGCGTAATTGCATCGTGTAACAAAGCTGACGGAAAAAAAAAAAATTGGCGGCGTTTCTAACTTCTTTCTGCGACGAATGTATTATTATGCGATATCGTTGTGACAAGATAAGACGGAACCGCGCCTTCGCGTGCACGTAATTATGGTAGAAAATCGACGTGCCGTCTGTGCGGAACGGCGGGAGCCGTTTGTTTGTTTGCAGTCCCTCGACGGCTTCTTTGCGGATACCGTAAATTGGATTATTATCGGCGCGCCATTTGGACAGGCAAATTGAATCAACGTGCAAACTGAACCAAATGGAAGGGTGAATGCGATTACTGCGCGGCCCGTGTTATCGAAGGTTTTATAATGTAATGCGAAACGCAAAATAACTTACGAATATCGGTGTATTATCGAGAGCAGAAGGAAATCAGCATCGATCTACAACTGACACTCACCTGCAAACAGATTAAAAGAAATTATTATAATTGTTGCTTAATTAGATCATTTCTGTGCAAATATATTCCAACATTTTCTTCATTTCTACCTTAAATACCATCTTTTCTGTTAAGTATCGAAGAATCATCCGCAGTAAGAACGAAATCAATTTCACTCGATCGTTTTCTCGTCGCTCAAATTAATTACATACCTCCGACACGATTATTTTCGCGTTACACGTATACGTGACGGTGACGAACGAAAAAAATAACAGGGTCGAGGAAACAGCAAAGAGGCGAATCTTGGCGGGGAACCGAATGAGGAAATTTGGCTCCCTTGAAGAGGGTGGAACGGCTTTCTCGATTAATCGTCGCTCTCGTGTGAACGGACCTTCAGGAGCAACGCGCTACGTGAATCCCCCCTTGATGCGTCTGCGATTGAGACGTCTCCTCCCTTTTTGGATCCCTCGTTAAACCGACCTAATCCACCCTTCTCGTGGCGTACGCGCTGATGCTACCCCGCTAGAAGTTTCAAGACTCGTTTTCGTTTACACTCAGCGATTCTTCATGCGTTTTGCAAAATATTGCCTCTCATATGAGACTCTTGATTCCCAAACAAGTTTAACTAACGCAATAGATCAGTGCTGACTTGTCCAGAAACACAAGTGATCTCAGAATTAGTGAATATATATATAGTATCATTCTAGTGAAATTTGAAATCAATTAAAGCGAAAAGGAAAAAGCTCTTATTAACGCCAAAAACCTTAACAAATAATGGAATAATATGATCAATTTGTGATTAAAATATCGAATATCAAAAATGAAAAGATAGAAAATTGTAATCTGCATACAGGTTTAGCAGGTCTGCATCGACTATAAATTTGACAAAAAATAAAAACACCCCGTGCATATATTAACTCTCCTCAAATAGTAAAATACTTTACATACAGCACAATCGTTCATGTCGTGAATAATTGTGTGAGAGAACAAGAATTTTTTCCTCTCAACTCAATATATTGAAAAATATATCGAAAAAATAGCGCGAGCTTGCGAACGCCCCAGTTGGCAACTGCGACACGACAAAAGCTACAGGCTTGTGTGTCACCTTTGATAGACTCCCCCTTGATAGGATCTTCGTGCACGAAACAAGGCAAGACGGAGTGACGGACACGGGCCTCAAAGACCCGCGAGATTGACTGACGTATCCCGTTACAACGGCAAATGGGATTCGTGTCTCGCTCGAACTGCGCCAAGGCGGCTGAAACAGTTTCAGCCGCGGATGAAACTAATCTCGTCTACTTTCGAATCCGAAACTTTAATCGGATGTGCGATACCGGGCTGGGCGCCTGCTTAATTTGACGTCGATGCTTTCGAACGTAACGCGCCAAAATTTTCGGAACATTCGATAATATCGTGCGTGCGCGATGAAGGTGCTGAACGTTTTCGTGGGAGAGAAATTTGAAGGGAGAAGTTTCACACCGCACGAGAATTCCACCTCCCTGGGGTGTCATTTAATCGATCGAAACGATGACTTGGAACGACTTAGAATATGCAACACGCTCCCTTCTAGGGGTTGTACGTGAGTAATTTGCGCTGCAGATGTTGATGATATGTATAAACAAACGGTCCTCGGAACCTTTATCCTTAATGATTTCCAAAAAAGGAAAAGTTCTTAATCGATGGAACATATGAAACTCAAACGTGCTTTAAAATGTCTAATAATAATAATAATAATAATAATAATAATAATAATAATAATAATAATAATAACATTAATATTAATAATTTCGAATAGAAGTAGAATATTCCACGAGAAAATGGAGGAAAATAATACTGTTATGAATATTTAAATGAACATGAATAAAATTTTGGTCGAGAATTTTTCATATACGTTGCATGTTGCGACTAGGCAAGAAAATCAAAGTTCCCATTTTCGCATAAATTTTTATCTACGGATTAAGCGATCGTTGCTCAATAGCAGTATTTTTATTTTTGCGAAACTTTGTCTTTGAACTGACATAAGCCACGGCCCCGTAAATGATGCTCTTCCAGTACACTAAATACGCAACTTCGCGGCACTTGCCGCAACTCCGAAAACTTTGAAACGTACAGTGTTCCTATACGCCGAAGGAGTACATCATCAAATTTGGTCTCGCTGCTCGCCGCAAGAGAATACGGTGATATAAAACGTTTGATCTCCGAAACTGAACGATATTATTTCCGAAACATAAATTTCGGGCATAGACGGACGGCACGGCAATTCATCCAGAAGGAACTTCAATTCTTCCAGAAGCTTGGCTCTCTCTACGTCGCGGTGAGCGATCCCGCGATTACTCCGTCGTATATACGAAGTGAGGGAAGAAACGGGCGTCTTTGCGACTTGGCGTCTTGCGTGCAGACGGAAGTAAAGAGAGGAAACACCACGCCACACTACCAACGCCGCCGAAGAACGGTTAAGCCTCGGAAAATTGAGTGCGCGCCCCGAAAGAGACGCCGCGGTGGCTTCGAAACTCCCGTCCTGCGCACCCGTGACCCTTTTGTCCTTCGGCAGAAGAGGGTGGAAAAGGGAAGGCACATTCTTCTCCTTCTTCTTCTTCACCCACCTCTCGCACGGAGACGAAGAGTCTCCTTCAAAGTTTCGGTACAACTATCCGCCGACAAACTTTGTCGAACCCCTGGCCTGACGCCTTCGGGATTACGTTCCCCCGTTGCTTCGCGGATTCTCTTGCGCGCGTTTATTTCATACACCGAGTCCCAAAGCCTGTTCAAATACCAACAAAGATCCGAAACGACGATTAACCCTTTAACCGTGGGGCAACTCGTCGCTATGTTCGAGTTAATAATATGTAGAATATCGTTTTGTACGCCACTGTAAGAATATGTCGAGAACGAGTATGTAGTCGAGGCAGCAGCCGCGAATAATATTTACACCTCCATTGGGAAAAATTCCTTACGCTACGGGGAAAATGTAAACTCGTCTAGCAGAGAAGAGCAGATTTAACCGTCGCGCTCGCAAAGTCACACTCCCTCAGGCGAGCTCTGTAAATTGCACGAGGGTACTCACAAAATGATCAGAATACGGAAGCCGAGGGAAGTGATAAAAAAAAAAAATGAGAGATATTCTCGCTCGTTGTAGTTCTCGCGACGGCGAATACGTAATTCACTGCCTTCGGTCGCGCATAACGAGCGTGAGCGATAAATTGGCGACGCACTAGAAATAGACTCACAATGAAGAGGAACAAGAGGAAAAAGAGGAAGAAGAAGTGAGCGCTGGAAGAACGAATAAAAGTTATCGGCGCAATGCAACGACGAATAAACGCGCAAGAGAGAGAGAGAGAGAGAGAGAGAGAGAGAGAGAGAGAGAGAGAGAAAGAGAGAGAAAAAGAGGGAGAGAAAGGGGGACGAGAAGAGAACGTCGCAAATACCGTATTTGCGAGACCTCGTTCTTATTTTTCGTTCCTTTCTGTTCTCATTTGTCAGCTCCCGTTCGTGAACGTTGCGAGTAAGGTGTCGGAAAAACAAGCAGAACCAAGATTAAGAGCAGAGGAAACGGCGGTACACCGCACTGCCGGATATGACGTTTATTTCAGGTTGATGCGTGTTAATTTCCACGACACACGCTAATTGTTCGTTATCCAGCGCTATCCCCTGTTATCTCGTAATGCGCACACGACATTTCATGTGCGCACAGCTACTACTGGAAAGAGGGTGCTGCGCGACGGAGGGTCGCACCGCCGTCGGATGGCCATCGCTTCCGTCCCGCAATTTTACCTAAACGTGTATGAACGTGAACGTAAATCTGTGGTATGTGACGTTGACATTCTATACGCGAGTAAACACGTGCAAGTTTCAACGATCGGGCAAAACATTGCGGGAGAACACGAGGACTGCCGGTCCTAAGGGTCCCTTTTTCGGGTCGTTTCGCCCGTTATTCTAACATAGAGGTCTGGATATTCTTTCACGACTCGAACGTATTTCTGTACCCGGCGCTCTGGGAAACGTCGCACAGTCGTTTTAATGAATACTTCAAGCGGTCCCGCGAAATTAGTTTCTGCTGGTAGATCCGTTCTCCCTGACTGAAACCGTCGTCGGTGGCTGTCCCGCAACACGACGTAACATTGTAAGGGGGGATCCTAAGAGAGCTCGTGTTTTGCGGGGGCAAACACGAACGAACCGGTGCGTATAAATATTCAAGCTGCGAGTGCGCGATCGCAATTACCGTGCGACGAAGTAATTTTCGCGATGGTGCGCATGTATTTCGGCCTGTGCGAATTCCCAGCAGAGGCATATCGGCGTGTCACGCCGATGATAATATAAAGTAGTCGTCTCGTAAACCAGCTTTTTTCATTCCATTTTCGCGCGACGATATTTTATTGTCACCATTGCGTGCGGCGCGCGCTCCACGTGAATTTTGATATCTGACGAATATTGGGATTAATGGTATTTTTATTTCAAATGTATGCGTATAATGGCGCGATGATAAGAAGCAGCGAGTGGGGTTCTCGTTTCGTTAATCTTAATTATGTGTTCATTATCAAATTAATTGAAAAGAAAAAGAAGTTTAATTCCGCCTTAGTTATCGTCTGGGAACTTAATACACTTAAGATCTCCCGATGCTCGATATTATAAGATCAGATATCTCAAATCTTGTCAGAAGAAGGAGATTGCAGGCACATTTCTAAAGATAAATATATCTTACTTATTCAATTTTTCTGAATTCTCTTGAATAAAAAATACGTTATTTAATAAGTGATTGACTTTAGTTCTAGGAACTTAATACACTTAACGCAGACTAGGTCTCCTAATGCTTGATATTATAAGCCTAATCAGATCTCTTGAATCTCGCCAGGAAATTGCAGATACACATTCAAGAATATATATATATATATATATATATATATATATATT
>NW_022639610.1:12018-24596 GCF_010583005.1 Odontomachus brunneus | reverse complement strand
AATATATATATATATATATATATATATATATATATATATATATATATATCTTGCTTCTACAATTTTTCTCTCAATTCTTCAATTCTCTCAATTCAATAATAATACGCGACTTAATAAATGATTGACGCATACAAATGCTCGGAATGCTTTTGCGGTGCACGTCGTTTTATTTTCCCCGAAATCTCAAGGGTTACGCTTCGATGGCGAACACAGACCGTCGCCATAATTTAACTTTGCCTTTTAACGAGATAACTATAAATAATTGCGGGAGGAGTCTGTCTGGGACCAAGTAAGATAGAAAGAGGACAAGAGAGAAAGAGAGATAGAGGAACAGATAGCGAAAAAGAGAGAGTCTCCGGGTGGGCGCGTAAATCCAAGGAGCACAAAGCACTCTACTCAGAGCCATACTATCCGTCCCAATCCTCCACGGAGAACGAGTGCTCCTTCGACGACAGGCGAGGCTTTGAGGTGTCACGACGGAAGTTGTTTTACTGCGAACCTGAGCGAGCGAAACTTCCGGTACTCATCACGTCCGCTCGACATCCGCGGTGGATTCGACTCCGACTGGGACAATCGGCGTGATCCAGTTCGCCCTGCGACTCTCCTAAGCCTGTTCAGAGGGAAATTGCTCTGATTGCGTACACTTGAAACCGCAATGCCGCACGAGAACCGGTATCGCTCCTGTAATTCACGGCTTTACGGGATTCATTCCCGTTTAAAGGCGCGCCATTTTAGCACAGTATCGCGCGAATATGTCTGTCTTACATTTTACAACATTATGGATAATTGCAAAAAAAATCAATTCTACGAACTGATGAAAGAAAACGACATATTTAATGTCCTCATTATGTAACAAGCAGAAGATGCAATTTGCGCCTTCGCTCTATAATATCATCGTCGTAAGAGACAACAAAATAAAATAAATTGCGCTATCATCGTGTCGAAATTCTTGCGGAGACTTGCGCAAATCATTAAGCAAATAACATCGCGAATCGCATAAAGTGCGATAACAATAAACACGTTATTCGCGCCTTCATAAGAGTAACGTTCGCGGCATTAAAACAAAAAGAGAGTATATCTTACGGATCAACAATTTGTCACGCGCGAGATATCACGAGAGCTTTCTAATAGCCGTGAAAGAAAAAAAAACGTGCTGGCTATTAACATAGATCGGCTGATGAAACGTAATCGGATGCATGTAATCGCATTCTCATGTTATTATTATCACACCTAATGCCTCCTGAGGGAGGCAATGATCGCGCGCGCCGAGCTATTTTTGATAGAAAGTTGCACGCGTCGCTGCAAATCGTGCACCATTAAGGCCGCATATGTACGCGATCACCCACTTTCGAGCGTGTTTGTAGACGCTCGGTCGTGAAAGAGAAATCGATACACACCGTCGAGGTGTGCGGCGTATGGAGGCGCGTGAAGTAAACTCTGAAGAGTGGCTACGCCGGGATGGCCAATGTGTAAAGTTCCCCTTAGGTATACCTATCGAAAGTTAGATTACTTTCGTGTAACTTACGGGCGATGCGGACCGCGGTTACCTCTCGGCCCGATATCAAGCTAGAGCTTTGCGACAATGCTTAAAGGCAGGGGGACGGGGCGGGAGAAAACGAAGTCGGCGATCAGACGCAGGTGCGGATTATATCGCACATGACAGGCGCGGACGTGCAGCAATGGATGAGGTAATGAGTGTAATACGATATAAAAATAGTAGTGTCGTGAGAGAAAAAGAAAGAGAAGAAGAGAAGTAGGAGAAAAGAAGAAGGGTTTTTGCGTTAAACTCGAGGGATCAATTCGTGACGGTGATCCCTATTCAATATCGAATCAGTTTTTTCGCGACTTGCAGTTTTTGCGGAATTCTTTATTTATTTCTTTTTTTCATCTTTATACTAGTGTGCACATGCATCGTTAAAGCGTAGGTGATTTCGGATTTAATAAAACGGCGCAACTTTGTGTGTGTTATTTCATTGCATCGTTAGGCTACACTTTATCAAAGTATATGTAGATATAATTAATGCAAAAAAATTATTATGAAGAGAGAGGAAATGATTTAAATCTCCTCTTGTAGAACCACACGCGTTTCCACTCTCGTAAAATATTGCCCGGGATTAAAAGCGATGTCTCCCTTCACGAAAGAGACGGGAGAAAAATGTAACGAGACCGTGGCCGAACTTTAAATCATCTCTACGCAAATATAGACTTAATTCAGCAAAATTCCACCACCACGCCCAGCCAAACTTGCCGGGTCGCGTTCGCCCGCCGCCGGGGGATTTTGAGCTCGGCAATTTCAAGGCAATTACAGAAATTGAAGTAAACTTTTCCCATCAGCCGCTTAGATCGCATTCCGAGTCCGACTAATTGACGCCGTTCTCCGACCTGTCCTCTTGTTTACGGTAATTCCGCGATTTTTGCCGGCATACCACAGACGTTTTCGTGGAAATATAGATTCCTAAAGAGGTCGTTCAGACATACTCTTTCGTTCTTGCGGAAATAATTTCCCGGCATCGACCAGACGATAGATTAAGAATAAACTTATCCTCGACTCCGCGGAGGATAAGAGGAAGCGGATACCATTCGCTGGTGGATAATCATCTGAAAATGGGAGGACGAGCGACCGAATTAAGCGGAAACTGTTCCTTGCTCCGGATCTCTTGTGAACGGACGAGCCAATTAGAATCACGCGATACCGAAGCAGCCGACTCACATAGTCACGTGTATGATAATTTGCAAATACTACGAACATCAAGTTCTACGTATGAAATTTGATATAACGCGTTTATACGGACACGTTTGATCCTTTTATTTATGTCACATTTTTTAGCAAAAGAAGAGGATGTTAAAGTCGATGACGAACTCTAGACATGTCCATAACGTAGAGATAATCGTTCCTAACATAGTCACGCTAATCTAAATGTGTGTTGTTTTGTTTTACCGTATTTAGTGGAAAATCTAACCACGTGCGTACGTAGAAATTTTTCTGCAAACTTTTCTGACATTTTCAAGCTTCTAAATTCAGATATAAAGGTACAGCAAATTTTCTGAGCGGAGCAACCTCGCAATCAGTATACCAGGTGAATATTTACCTCAGCTAACAGCATTTGACAGGCTAATTTACACTGCAAATGTCAATTTTGAAATTTTTATTGTTTTCCTTGTATATCGAGCAATGCTCCAATTCATTCTCGTATGTATTTTCATTATGTAAGAGTATTTGTAATTTTGTGCAGCCAATACAATGTAAACTTTGTAGAAAAAAGGTCAGTATTTTATCGGTAAAGATTTCGATTCTAGCATCCCCTTAAATAAATAGAATGAACGTGAACCATTTAACGAAACAGCAGGATTTTATCTTCATATCGTACTCCCACAAAAATTTAACACAAAATTTTCGTATACTGTGGTTCTCCAAAAATAATATAAATAATCCGCCTAAATCCGCCTAAATTAAGTGCGTTTTTCGACTTGGTGATGTAAAATTATTGCAATCTTGTTTCGCTGTTCGCTGATACACTACTGCGAATATCAAATTTGTTCTCATATATAAACGAAGTGGTTAATGATAGTGTTTATCGTAACAGCCCGCGTTATTTATCATACATGCACCAATTTCGTGCCGGCAGCTTCCGTTATACTTCCAAACTGTTAGGAGATAAAATTGTGTTAAAAAGTTGAGGCGAAAAGTGTGCGCGTGCGTTGCTCCCAGACTCCGTTTGAGCATAAATCACAAATTTATTGTTTGCACTGCGAGGTCCACCCTTGCGACCGAACGACTGCCGTTTCTCTCGCACAAGAGGACCTACCACCCGTAAAAGGGATACGGACGAATACCGTGACGGCGAACGCTCCGCGAGCGCCCGAACATCCAAGTTCCAAGAAGATGATCACCGTTTTTGCGGAAAAGCGAAATAGTGCCGGTCGGTGTAAGTGCCTTATGTGCTACCCGGAGAATCCCCCGGTTTTAACGGCACTGGCCGGAAGATTGCCGGCACAGTAATTGGACGAGCGCGACCGCTGTTTCCGGTCCAATAACCAGCACGGTTATGACGAAACGGCTAGCTGGAAGCTCTCGAATCCGGAGATAAGAAAAGCCGGCGAAATATATATACACTGGCTACCGGTTACCGTCGTCCTCTCTTCCCCTTCGCATTAGCGCATATACGACGTAAGCCGACGATGCGCGGATCCGCAGCTGCGCCGTACGTACCGTTGGCGAATTATCTCGCTGGCCAAGTGCTACCTCACGGCAAGCGCGTATTGTCGTAACGGACGTCTCGAGTGAGCACGAGGCGACCCTTCGCATCCAGCCGCGTGGTAACGCCGCGAGAAATTAAAGCGATCTGCCATTGACGACCGACGACTCGCCTCTCGACCGTTCAAACTACTTCGGAACTCCGGTAGACGCGCCCCGCCCGGATGGGGATGCGGCTTCACCGACGAAACCCCGCGCAGTGGTGAGAGATCATGACCCCGCGCGTTTGCCCTCGTGTATTTTCAATCAGACCGGTTGGCAGCCGATACGGAAGAAGAAGTACGAGCGAGGAGATACGAGGGAGCCCCGGTTCCGGTCGAGAAAGCGGCGCGTTGAATCTCGTTACCTCGCCGTGATTTTCCCGAAGCCTCGCCAGAGATTCGCGGCACGAACGATTACGGCGGAACCAATCAGGTTTCCCCGGATGGCGTCTTGGGTATACGGAGGGTAATAACGACTGGCGCTTCTCTCCGTTGAAACGAGCCGATTCTTCGTGATCGTGCGTGCACGTGTACATGCGTCCCGTGTCGGAAACGACCGCATTCATTGTGCATTTCCGCGCGAGAGCGCAGCAGCCGTTTTCCGGTATGAGGAGGGGCGAAGGAGGAGAGAGGCCCGGATCCTCCAGATTCTACGAATTCCACCGCAAACGATCTTAACCCTCTTCTCGCGGTAAGCCCACACATATTAATCTTCCATATTCGCGACAAGAGAAACTCACTTTTGACCTCGTGACAGCGTTTTGCATTTCCCCGGATTAGTTGACTCTCTCCTGAACTAATCCAAATAGTTTCGTTGGCACGGGCCTGCGAAACTCTGAACACTCCGCCGCGTATAAGCCCGTACACTCTTCCAGCGCGACGCGGAAAATTGCCTTGTCGACGGTGGAATTTTTATATCGACGATAATTGCGCACGGCTTTTTTCGAACGCTTCGTACACAGTCCTGCCATTAATTCGTTTCATCATCACGCGGATAAAGTTTCCTTTTTTTTTTCATTATTTTTGTAACGCGCCCATACAAATCCCTCGTACATCGGCGCGCGCGCGTACACAGAAGCCATCGCGTGTTATAAAACTGAACGGAAATTACACGTGACGTCGCACGAGAGCTAACGGATTGTCATGTAGATAATAACGGTTCACTATTCTTTCGCTTAATGGCAGATTGCAATTTCCGACAGATTAGTTTCAGATATGTACAGTTCAGATATGTACAGTTCAGATATGTACAGAGAATATTCGTTGCAAGAGAGACTGATGCATCCCATTACGTGTAATCAAAACTTTTTGTCATTTCTATCAAAATAATGATCATTAGCCGATCAGCTTTCAGCGTTTAAAGGGAATTAAGGAAAAAATCAAGAGGGAATTATGTATGATCGATGGGCTTTCAAAATAGAATATTTCAAAATACCATAGCGATGCTTGTCGAACGTGCAATGTAGTCACTTCGGAAGAGAGATAGTATTTTACTTGCAGCTTTGCGATCGCACAAACGTACTTCATAAATCGTTGACGGCATGAAAGCGCCGACATCGTTATACGCCCATCGGCAAAGCACAATTGTGTGTCGTAACAATGAAATGGTATTGTAAATTATTGGCCTATTTTATCTCCACGCAGCGATTATTTTGATGCGACAGGGAATCGAAAGCGATAGACTCCATCGCACGAGATATTCTAGCAATGGAAACGAGAGATAATGGTGAAACTTGGCCCATCAAATTTGGCTAACTCCCCAAGGAATTCGCCCGAATAATGCTCTGGAACAACGTGACAGATTACTACCGAAATACTCCCGAACGGAGATGAATTGTTTATTTATTAATTTCAGAGAATAACTGTTTCATCTCATACGACTATTACGGAAGAACGAATTAACAAACATTTTTCATGGATTCAGCCGTTGGATAATAAAAACATTGATCAATATAAAAAAGAGAGAGAAAAAAATGTTTTCAAGATCTGCTGGATTTGCAAAATGTTCGTTAAATATTCTATCGTGTACAAAACTTTTTTTTTTTGTATTTCGCTCTTTTTCCGGAGCTTTCCAATCGCATATTGACTGAATGAAACATCGATTTTACGACCACGAGGACGAACCGTGGATTTGGGATTTGGGATTTGGGATACGTTTAAACTTTTCGACTTCATTCAAGGACGAGGCAGCTGTAAATCTTTTATCGGTCAGATTTAAAGGACCTGTCCTCTCGCCACGATGAAACACCGGAAGAGGTCGAGAACTTTCCCCTCCCTTTCTCCCTTCTCACCCTGCCTCGCCGGTGAGATCCGCCGGAAGTTCGTGTACTATAGATAAGATTCCAGACACTCAAACTTCACTCGTGTCGAGGATCTATTATTGGATTCTCATTCTGTCCGCCGAGCGTCTTAGTCCTGCAAGAACTTCGAAGCTACTCGCGGTGATTGTAAATCGGATTCCCCCTGTGACACTGCTTCTCCGAAGAAACGCTTTGACAGAATTCGTAACCTGGCGTGGCATGGCCAACGATCATTGAACTATACGTCACGCCGAAGCTGGCGCTGCGTCGTTTCTAGTACGGTTAGACGAGGACAGTTGACTGAAAACCGTGAATCCCTGTCTAGCAAAGTTCGATCATTTCGGGATTGGTAGAACAGAAGCTAGTGCGATTGAGTTATTACAGTGACCCTTACTTTACTACACTCTCCTGAATAAGATGAATGATCTTAAAACTTGATGACGAGTTGTCATCCTAGTCCTTGCTGGCCGAGTGTTAAACGTTAACACGTCGCGTAGCGCGATTTGCCGAGGTAGATAGTAGAATTCAATAGCGTGACGGAGGATTAAAAACGCATTAGGCGCCGAATAAGAATCTGTGGAATCTGTCATCAATTCAACTAGAGGACAAGCGGCGGCGGCGATGCGTGCGGCGCCGACATTCTCTCGATAGGTACATTAAAATCACCACGTTAGGAGATAAAATTTCCCGAAGTCTATTAAGGCCACGTTGCAGATAAGGGGTAAACGTCGTCGACGGACGGCCGAATGGCGATAGGACGTCGTTCCTTGACGTACCTCTTTTCCCGGGGTTACCATCGTCCGGGAGAAGGTTTCTGCTGAAGCTTCCTACGCGGCGTCCTCGTTCTTTGACGAGGCCGGAACACGTCGTTATCGTTAGCTCGCACCGTTCTCGCGGCAATAGCACCGCGATAAATGCTAACTGCGGTCTACCAACGAGGACGTGGCTCGCCTTAGGAGGATCGTTTTCGTAGCGATGCGGCGTGAGCGCGCGCGTTTATCTCGGGAAACTGATTGCGGAGAAAGAAGCGACGAGTCGATACGTTTCGCGGCAAACTTTGCCCCGATACCTGCGCGAATTCTGCGGCAAAATGAAATGTTTCGAGAATGTACGGGTATTTCGTAATGACGGATTAACGGTTTCTTTAATCGTACATTATATCTTTCTTTTTCGTGTATATTTAGAGGAAAAATATTTAAAAAATAGAGAATATTTATGGTGCTAAATATTAATATTAATTAACAGCATATTTATTTAAATATAGATTCTTTTATTTAGAAAAAATAAACAATCGCTTTCATGAAAAATTAAAGTTTTCTTAAGAGGTTTTAGAAAAACGTATATTTTCTTATTTGAACAATATTTTATATAAGTATATAAATAAATATGTTTATATATATATATATATATATATATATATATATATATATAATATATCCACCAAATAAATATTTACTATTTCTTAGATATTGTACAACTCAATTACTTTGGTATATCAACTATATTAGTGTAATTTCACGTGATCTGGTTGTCATAACCAGAAATCAACACGGGACATTTACCACGGATACATTCTGGTTGGAGCAACCAGATATCGTCATTGTAACTCGGTAATTGCTGTGTAGTTGCAGAAACTACATAATTAGTTATTTCCTATTTCACTATTAATTTGACACAACTATATTTGTATGTGAGCCATCATACTGTTTTTTCTCCATCTACGTTTTAATTGAACTTTGGTTGACTACTAAAAACATTAGAAGCACAATTGTTAATAATCTCACAAAAGCAGTTAAGAAACCATCGAAGCGAAAAGTCGCATATTCAGAGAAAAAATAGTTGATTTAATTAAAATTATGGTTATTTTTGACCCCACTAAACTTTTTAATTGTTCTAACACGAGAATGGTAATAGTAATATATATGTAAAGTTATTATCACATTATGGTAAAGTTTAATGAAAGAGAAAATGGTTTTCTTTACTATAATTCTTAATAATTATTTCTCTATATATGTGATCATAGTTACAAATAGTAAACTTTTTTTCTCAATGCACTGGAAGCAAATGGCAGAGTCCGACGTTTAGGAAATTTAATCAGCTAGCAGAATCCCGATCACTGCATTTGCGATCAGTGATTTTGGTGACGACAATGACGTTACTCGGAGGGATTTCATAGTTTTACGAGTACGACGATGATCGAAGCCGGTGATACAGCCATCTATTCCAGAGTACTGCAGGCTTACAAGATCGATGAAATGTTAGCACTGACCGGACACGAAATTGCGGTTTAGTTACGGAAAGTTTCGCGTTACCACTATACAAACTCGCTATGCATCAATTATTCGATTAACCGTCGACGCCATAATTAGTCATACGTTGTTCCAATTTTTCTCGGCCTCGGGTCTATCCTTTCTTTCTCGTCAACTCTCTAACCTTTCTCAACTTGTTCTTAAATGCGACTATATTTAAATTTTACAATTTCAAAGAAATGCATTTTCGATTGAATTAATTAAATATATTTTAATTAATTGTAACAAAGTGCCAACTGTAAGATATAGATACAAATTCAACGAATTTGCTTTCGTCTAACATACCCGCGTGCAAATATCTCCTTCCGGCACTTAATCTCCCACGATCATCCCACGGTTTCTTTTCTTGCATAGCTCGTGGCATTCGACAAGGCGAATACGACTGAATTCGCCACGGGATCCGCGATATATGTCGATTATAGACTTTTGACATTCCTACGCGAGAATGTAAGTGCAGAGAAAGGATATGGAAGCCCCACCCACGAGCCAGTTGTTGCGAAGCTTTTGAAATTATTAATGTCAATTCCAACCTCTCTCTCTTTCCTTTCTCTCTCTTTCTTTCCTTCTCTCTCTCTCTCCCTCTCGACAAGCACTCACGACAGGCGGACCACGAATTTTTTAAAACGACCGCCATTCTCTGTATGGCCTCGTATCTTCCACTTGTATAAAATATTCGCGCTCGTTCGTAGGGAAATGTTCAACCGACATGTTCAGCCGCGCTTGCTCATCGTCGTTGCGAATGCAGAAATGCTTTTTGACGAAAGCCGTTCTCCACTTGCGAGTGCGCGCTCGCAAAAATTATGCTTCCCGGTAGAAACGTCGCGTGCAAACTCCAGCGAATCGAACGCGAGCGAGTGCGGGCGCTCCGCACTTTACCCTGCATTTCCAATCTTCTTATCACACGAGATCTTATCTCGAATGCGTTTACATCGCAGTCACGTCCGAGTAGATGCCGTGATACCGAAAGTTTAGACGTTTCGGGGTCGACAGACCGATACGAGGGTCACGTTTCCGAAGATACGTCGTGTTTGCGCCGTCGGAATTCTCGGACGGAATTTTCCCGGATCGATCCGGAGGGCGAGTCGGCGAGACGCGATAATAAATCACGGCCAAGTTTCGGTAATGGTCGCTGAAACACGAACCACGCGTAACCGTCTCTCACGCGGCGCGTACGTCGAATGTGCAATTCGACACGTACGGAACGGAACGCACGTACGCGACATGCCGTTAACTGTCCTAAACAGGCCCGCGACGAGACGAATCGACGCGATCGCGGAATCGCGCTGTTTGCTCGCAGTGAGGAGCGTCGCTTAACTTGAGGAAATAAACCCCGGGCGTTTGCGCGCCGACAATCGCTCATTTTGCAAATTAGCCGCCGGTGAAACGCGAGTAACGTGGTGACATGAGTTGTACGGTCGACGGATTCTAGGCCAATTGTTAGTAATGTAACACCTGACGCTTCGGGCGATTTTTCACGATAATTGTCCAAAGGTACGCTTTTACTTCGGATATTTTACTGCCTGCCCTGAAATAATGCCAGCCGCGTGGAGTAGCGTTTCGAAGTTAATTCTTGCATAACTATGATCGGCCCCCTGTAATTTCGATCGGCTTTGCATCGCGTTGCAGTAAAATATTCCGCGTTTTCCGCGATCCGACAGTCGGTATATATTTTACAGAAGGTCTGTATAAAAGCGATAATTTATCCAGACTGGTGTTTGGCTATTCGTACCATTTTTGCGAAACAGAATTTGCACGCTTCAGATATTTCAGATAAATCGCACGAATTTCAATACTTCGATATCGGAGTGAAGCGTACACATCCGTTCATTGACGCGTAAGTCAATAATGAGGCGGATTGTGTTATAGCATAATTGCATTATAGTTATTTAAACGCATCAGTACACAAACGCACATCGACAAACACATACGCGCGCGCGCAAGTTCTCGCCAAGTTGCTGTTTATCGCGCTGAACGCACACGAGACATAATCGATACGCATATCGCGTGAATCCAGTTCCTCCTGTGTCAAGACTGGAAAGTCCTTGGAAAGTTTCGGAGAGTGTCCTCGAGATTATTCCGCGCTCCTCCTCCGCCAGATGTGTAGTTTTGCGCGACATCTTGCGCGAACTCCGATATCGGATTCATAGCGAATTCCGATTTCTTTTCAAAGGCGCGACGAAATGCGGAAACGAAGATGACACGAATTTAAAAGGATATGTGAAACTAGACGCGAGCCGACTCGATCGGAATGGCGTGCAGGTGCCGGCACATGAGGTCATTTCCCGGAGCAAAGGCTCGCACACGCATGCATACATAAAGCGCGAGCCTAGCACGCGGATTCACGTCGGAATTTTCAGTAGACGAAATCTCTGCGGACCCCAAATACGATATATCGCAGCGTTATACATATTTTTTCTTTCATATACGCGTGTTCTCGATAAAAAGGGAAAAAAACTTTCTTTAATGAAATAAACTTCATTAAATCTCAGTGTTGCGCGTTGAAGAGTAAAATTCGTTACATTGATGTCAAACGCCGTTGCTAAAAGAGTTTTCATCATGAATCAACGAAATTATCTTAAAATTTCTCGATGATTACGTAACTGAAAGGAGATGCAATCGCTTCCAGGATATTCCGCGTTTCAGTTGTCGAGATTAAAGTACGTCAATTGTACGGTTAACCACTTGACTTGGTAACAATTCATCATGAACAGCCCGGTTCGAAAGAGCTCATAAATCCGTCTGCAATTGTGCACAGGAATGTCCCATTCAATTTCTCTAATTAAGTTTCTTTGAGGCGTCAGGCGTTTTACTCGCGCTACATGTTATACTTTCCGTACTTCCGGTTTCCTGCGTGGCGGTGTAACGATCGCGTCGAGCTATCTTAACGCGTGAGATGCGTCCGCAAATGAATGCGGATAAGAGAAAGTCGCAGCACATAGGTGTACATACGCACGACGGGAAACCCGCGATAAATTATTTATCAACCTGAGGTTCCCTGTGCACTTGGCAATCCGCGTTCTATTATTCAGTGACCCCCGTGAAGCAGGAAACAAAATGATTCCGCTTAAAGCGACGGCCGATTTCTTGATCAATTATTCGTCCGTTCTGTTACCAACGTAGCTCGCCTTATTAACTGGGCGTTACTCTTTATCTCTCGTAATATTTTATTGCCTTTTTCCTACAAATGTGTAGGGAGTGGAAAAATGCAATTCTCATATCTACGTTGAATAGAGGAGTTTTAACATTTCGTTAACAGCGCTAAAGTGCTAGCTAGATATTATATTATATTAAATTATAAGGCTCATAAAGTTCAAAACGACGCAAATATCTCAAAAAGACTTTTAAACGCGGCGCTTTTAAACATGGCGAGGAATTTCTTTCCACAGTCACAATTTGCAATACCATCTATGATGAGCAAAGTATCATTGGCGTAACGAGAATGTTATTTTATCGTTGAATAAAAATTCTTCCCCGGAGAAAATTTACAGAGAGATAAAGAGAGATGGGAGCAATTTCCACGAGTTTCAGTTTCAAACCAATGACTACGTTTAACGTGATTTAGAACGACGTAACGAGCGCAAAATAATGGCTACGTGATATGTATTATTTGAAAGTGATCTTTGACGAGCTCATTAAATCGTGTTGTATAAAGGTAACAGAAATAAAGCGTTATATATATATATATATATATATATATATATATATATATATATATATATATATATATATATAT
>NW_022639610.1:9691-11691 GCF_010583005.1 Odontomachus brunneus | reverse complement strand
ATATATATATATATATATATATATATATATATATATATATATATATATATATATAAGTCTTTAATGATCCGTTATTAAAAGTGCATCAAAGATTGAAAGTGAAAATAACGTATGAGAGATACAAATTACTCTGACTTATCATTAACCGGCGCAGGAGATGCCATCTTTTCAGAAAGCCATTATTTTACAGCACCGCAAATTAATGCAAAGATAGGTGAATTTGAATAAAGGCGGCCCGCTATATCATGGTTGGCGAACGCGGTCCCGTGGCCCGACAAATTTATCGCTAATTAATTTCGACTCGGTCGAGCCATACGCTCGAAATTTCCATAGAACCCGCGTCACGGCGCGCGGCACGCTGTAACCGCGCGTGTTCGAAAAATGAATTACTCTCGACGTCGATGCGTCATATTGTCGTTTATTCGACGCCGCGGACGTGGAAAAAATAAAGCACAGCACGGGAACGTGATAGGCAGGACGATAACTACCACTACCTGTCTGCAGCTCGTAAAACCGATTATTAATATTTTATTTCCGGCCCACGGTTCGTCACTCTTACAGGCGCGAATTGGAAAATGCAAGCGGTGTACGCTTCACGAGAGATGCGCGCATGTTTGCGCGCTCTTGGACACATGCGTAAAAACAATAATTTACATACACAACCGTTAATATTCATTTGTATCTCTCCACCTGTATGTAATTGGTGTATGAGTGCCAAGTGCAATTTATAGCAACGCGCACAATGGGAAATACTGGTGAACTCTGCTAGAGTCACGTAAGTACTGTTCAATCGCGCGCCTTTGCCTCGTGCGCGCATTCAGCCTCATTTATCTGATACATGATGGAAAGTGAGACCCGTGCCACAACATCTCACGTAGACGTTAGACGGAGAAATCACGTACATGTAATTTTGTCGTTTCGAGGGCAAAATGTGCGTGTGGCAGAGACGCGCGTGAGCACACGTTCACGTGTAAACGAGCGTGCACGTAGTCACACGAGCGACTGTGTGTAGTTTAAAACTGTGGTAATAAATCTTGATCGACACACGCGCGACTGTGCGTAATCGAAATTGAGGAGCAGCGTACGGGTATGCTGGGGCGACCGACTCGGCGGATTATTTATCACGACTCGGGTAAACTATATGTTTGTTGACAAAAAGGGGCCGAATATTGACAGATTAAAGGATGATCTCTGAATTCTGAACCACTCAAAACTACAAGAGGAGCACACTACAAAATTGCGCGTGTAAATACGTCTGCAATTTAGCTGCGGGAAACAACATCGCGTTGCACCGCAAGAAAAATTTAACCTCTACCTTATGCAACAGGGCATAATGAGGAAGCATCTGAATTCTTAGTTGTGCTACGTTATGCGGAGTAATCACAGTGCAATTCAACGCGGTATCTCTCAGCCAAGATAAAAAACCAAGTTTGTAACCATGTTGATTCGAAGTTACGGTCGATAAAAGGTCGGCGGTGAAAACACGACTGAAACCCCGGAAAGTAGCTCGTTAATCTGCCGAGCAGAATCGCATTCTGTCAAGATGACAGAAACGATCTTTAAGAAGGATGACTGGCATATTGCGCGCAATCAAAGGAACTAATTTTCAATGCTTCGCGAATACCGCTCGCTCCCGTCGGTGTTTCTCTACGCGCACGTGAATCAACGCGTGTCTTCTATTGCAAATCGCATGTTGCCAAATTATGTGAACCGTGATTTATATGACTCTCTCGATTCTCACGTTACTGCGTAAAAATTAAATTTTTTTTGTAGCTTTGGTCGCGCACGTTTCAGATCACGGCGAAACGCGCGTCGGACCAATAGCATACCCCAGCGATGTAATAATTTTTACGACAAATCGGTGAGCCCTCCTACCACCAGCACCCTCGTCGCCAACCCTACTAACTGAACCTGCCAACGTCGGATTTCGGCACGTACGCGAAAAAAAATGGTATAGTTACGACCTGCCTCGAGAGAGGAAGAGAAAGAGAGAGAGAGGG
>NW_022639610.1:4837-8757 GCF_010583005.1 Odontomachus brunneus | reverse complement strand
AGAGAGAGAGAGAGAGAGAGAGAGAGAGAGAGAGAGAGAGAGAGAGGAAGGGAGGGACGAGGCGTTATTGAATTACAGATTTCGAATGCGGCGGGAACGCGGTTTACTGCGAACACTTTCGCCACCCTTCGTCACGATCCGGACACCCTTCTTGTATTCGCAGCTCTAGTTCCTTTGCCGAGGTCGACGACGTCGCTACTGACGTCGACAATAAAACACATCCTGACGATCGTCGTTACTCCATGCCGCCCGGCGTTGCTGGCGACAGCAATAATAAATTTTCCCATTGCAGCGGAGCGAAGCCGCACTGGCGCCACGCTGCGTAGCGTAAAGTGCGTCGTTGGTTGCAACGATAAAATCATTGTAAACGCGCGACGTATCCCCAACGCTACTATGTCTTTCGTCGCTGCGCGACTCGTTGCAGGTCGCGAACGACGCGAGGAAGTAGAATTTTGATTTTGCGAAGCGCGCGATACGCGGGTATATAAATAATTTACCGTACCGAGTCGAGGTATCAGCAGTAATTTCTAGGAGTATCTCCAGATGAGATACATGACTAATTAATATATTAATTCACATACTTAAATAACAAGTTAACGTCGCGATTAACGATTTAATCTCAAAATCTTCTAAAGGATAAACTGAAAGACAGAAAAAAATTCAGAGAAATTGGATTAACGAAAGAAATTACTTTAGTTACAAAATCCCCTCCCATAATGAGTGCATTGCAAACAACGTGGAATTTGGAGTGATTTCTTGCACAATTTAACACGAAGGTCGCGACTTCTTTTCCGGAAATTTATCCAAAGGTTGGAGCACTTAGCGCGAGACACTTTTGTAACATTTAATCCGCGAATGACTCCAAAATGTTCCGAATATCTTTGATGAATAAACTGCCGTCGTTTCCTTTTTGGCAAGTTTTCCCGTCGTCAAGCTCCCTCGCGGCAGAGAGTAGACTTTCGTGCGGCACAAGCGGAATCGACCTTCCGCGATATTTTGAATTCCTTTCAAGTTTGGAACGTGAAGGGGAAGGTAGATGAGTTTAAGGATTTCCGCGAGATCTCCGAAAGGAAACAGAAACCGCTCGTTAGGATGACCCATTCAAAGAGCTTTAAACATCATTATCGGCTCCTCGTTCGACGGCTTCGAAAAGGGAAAACGGACGGTGCGAGAACGGAAAGACGCAGGGAAACTTTCCGTGTCGAGGCCCTTTTACGAGGGAAACTTTCCGTGGACTCTCGCGGTCGGCGATTGCAAGTCATTCATTCTGCTCTGTTCTCACGTTCGTGCGGGTCCAACAAATTTTAACTTTTATAACGAGAAATAATGGTCCTATCGGTTCAAGTGGAACCGCTTGAACCCAATTTACATAGTGACGTATAACTTCGACGCGCCACGATAAATCTAGTTTTAACACTTTGCCGAGCGCGCCCGCGTGAATTTGTATGCGCTCGCTCATATTATCGCGGATATCACAAAAATCATTGGGACCTCGTCATTTTCATCGATCACCGTTGCGTCACGTGATAAACGCAAACGCGCGTTTTACACAACTTGCGTAATGTGCATGACATGAATATTAATTCTTACGCGAAACTTGGCGCGCTTCACATGAGTATTAAATCGAGCCTGGCGCATCTTATGCATAAAGATGATAACCACCAACGTGCCCGGGTCTTTCCAAGTATGCAAAATAATTCGGCGGAATTTTAATCCTCCTCCGAGTCGAGGAGTTCAGGAAAGGAATCGGAGCGAAATGTTGGAGAAATAATCGAAGACGTTTCGAGGCAATGTAGAAAGAGAGAGTTTCTCGCAGTCGACTTGAGAGATATAAAAATACGAACTTCCGATCGGGACCGGCGATAGTGACGTTGTATTTTTCACGGGACTTCGAGACGGAATTTTATTTGTGCTATTTGAGCGACAACAATGTTCAGCTGGCTACGATGATGTTTTCACACGACACTGTCTTTCGAGTACTCGCCGTGCAACGGACAAAACGTAGCCGGCGCGCATGAACAAAACGAAGTTGTAACGACATCAAGCACTACTTTACTCATGTCTGTGTGTTAACGCGGCCGGGACGTATGAAATGCGCCGTGTAACACTTCGCCTTTGCCCTTCGTGAAAATAACTCGACAAACGACGGCGGCGCCGAAGTGCAAACAGCCGCGAATGTTTGCAATTAGCAAACATCAGCCATCGGGGCGGAAAGTTCGTTGACGATTCGCGTAACATCCGGTGATTGTTGCCGGAAGTCGAAACTCGCTTCTGCAAAGCCTCCCGGGAATGGAGACCTGGCCCCGACAGTCTCCTCTCTCGTTCTAGCCGCAGCTAGTGTTGTACTTCCGAAACAGTTGCGGATCTTCCGCACAGTCGCGATAAACCGGAGAGAGCGGCACGATACTAACCCGCGGCGCAGAAACTGCAGGACTGGAGGCTACGTGATCTCCTATCGAAATTCAGACGAGAACTAAATCTCGACGATTAAGTCGAGCAACGTAGCGTCGAGAGTTACGTTCGCGATCGTTGTGTTAACTGAAGCAAATATTTTTCAATTAGAACTCACAGCAAGAGGATCGATGTCATTTTCACTCAAGGAATATTGACCCATTAATCTACGAGTCCACGGAGATCAGAGAGAAAGCAACAATGCAGCTTATATGCAAGTAATTATATATGACAGTGTCGCGTTAACGATTTAATATCCGGTCAAAGCGGACGATTTTCACGGTGTCACGACAATGACAACACATGTGTCTCCCAGCGCGAGAGAATAATTTTGGCGATAGGCTTGACACTGAAAAGTCCGCGTAAATATGCGAAAATACCAGCGACAGCCAAAGGGACAGCAACACTTCGGCGCGCAAGGCTTCTGTAATAATTAAAGTGCGTCGCACGCTGCCAAAGCGACCCCCAGTAATTACGACAAACTCGAGGGTCATTTTACTACGAGAGCTCACGGTGCTTCGTTAACGTTATGATCAAAAGCACTGCGTCGCTCAATTAATAATTCGCAACACGCTCAGGTAGCATATGATATAATAATACGCGCGTCTCTGTGCCTCGGTTATGTTACACAAAATATTAACCAGAAGAGGCGGGAGAGGGGAGGAGAACGAATCGCGGTCAGCGCAGTCGAAGTATTCCCGATCGATTAAGGAATGCTGGCGTCGAAATCTTTACCGACAGAATGCTGACTTTTTCTGCAAACTTTACGTTGCTTACAAACTGCACGTTGGCTATACAGAAGTAAAAGTATTTTTACAAAATAAAAATACGAGAGTGCATTGGAGCACGAGAATGAATTAGAGCATTTGTCGATATATGATACCAACAGTACTAAATTTCAAAGTTGACATTTCCAGTGTAAATTAGCCTATCAGACGCTGTCAGTTGAAGTAAATATTCGCCTGATATATAAGATTTATAGCTCATATATATTGAGCGCAATGTTCTAAAAAATTGTCAAAAAATACTTTAGTACTCTTATATCTGAATTTAGAAATTTTAAAAAATCAGAATAATTTGCAGAAAAATTTCTGTATATGCGTGGTTAGGTTTTCCACTAAATATGTTAAAACAAAGCAACTTACGTAAGATCTACATATACAAGAAATAAGGTTAGCGTGATCGATGATGAACTCGAACAATGTAATAATGATATCGCAGAGACGATCATCACTAATATAATCACACTATCCTTTTCGTATTTCTTATATACAGTCCATATATAAATATATACAAGTCTATATTTTTGTATTTAATGACTAGAACTATTTAAAATTGTTGCATAGAGCTCTAGAACTTTTCAAAAGAGTATCAGAACTGCAAAAAAAATGTCACATTTTTGAATATGGTGTGCCAAGACTTGGCGCACCATATTTCAAAATGTGCCATTTTTTTTGCAGTTCTGATAC
>NW_022639610.1:0-115 GCF_010583005.1 Odontomachus brunneus | reverse complement strand
GAAATAGTTAATTTAAATAGTTTTTTTGATTAGGTGCGCTGCGAGAACTTAGCGCGCCTTTTATTGAAAGTCTATTTTTTTGTATTTAATGACCGGAACTACTGAAAATTGTTGC
>NW_022639609.1:821512-823100 GCF_010583005.1 Odontomachus brunneus | reverse complement strand
ATTTCGGATAGTTTTTTAGGGATTTTTAAATAAACATTCGCCCTTGAAAAGGTACATTTTCGTAAATTACATCAGGTATGCTTATTTCGTTCTGTATCGTTTCCGGGGTGACAACGCGTGTTTGTGTGACTCTGTAGCACATCCAGTACCTTGAAAATATCTTTGCAACATCCCAAAATCACCCCCATAACGTTAGATCCATCATAATAGAACATTCGGACTCTCGCGCATGCGCAATGGCTCCTATTCAGCGTATAGGCCGAAAGTCGCCCATGTAATGTTAGGTTATAAGTTATTTCGCGTTAGCGTAGAGAGCACCATTTCGGATAGTTTTTTAGGGTTTTCTAAAGAAACATTCGCCTTTGAAAAAGTCTATTTTCGAAAATTACGTCAGATATGCTTATTTCGTTCTGTATCGTTTCCGGGGTGACAACGCGTGTTTGTGTGACTCTGTAGCACATCCAGTACCTTGAAAATATCTTTGCAACATCCCAAAATCACCCCCATAACGTTAGATTTGTCATAGTAGCACATACGGATTCTCGCGCATGCACAGTTGTACTTATTCTGCTCATAGCCGAAGGTAGGCTGGGTTATGGTAGGTTATAAGTTATCTCGCGTTAGCGTAGAGAGCTCTATTTCGGGTATTTTTTAGGGTTTTCTAAAGAAACATTCGCGTTTGAAAAGGTCTATTTTCGAAAATTAGGTCAGATATGCTTATTTCGTTCTGTATCGTTTCCGGGGTGACAACGCGTGTTTGTGTGACTCTGTAGCACATCCAGTACCTTGAAAATATCTTTGCAACATCCCAAAATCACCCCCATAACGTTAGATTTGTCATAGTAGCACATACGGATTCTCGCGGATCCATGCACAGTGGTACTTATTCAGCGCATAGGCCGAAAGTAGGCTATGTTATGGTAGGTTATAAGTTATTTCGCGTTAGCGTAGAGAGCACTATTTCGGATAGTTTTTTAGGGTTTTTTAAAGAAACATTCGCCCTTGAAAATGTCTATTTTCGAAAATTACGTCAGATATGCTTATATCGTTCTGGGTCGATTACGGAGTGACAACGCGGTTTTGCGGGACTCTGCTGCCTCTGTAGCACACCCAGTCCCTTGAAAATAATTTTCCAATATCCCAAAATCGCCCATATAACGTTAGATTCGTCGTAGTAGTACATACGGATTCTCGCGCATACGCAGTGGTTTCTGTTCTGCGCATACGCCGAAAGTCGGCTATGCAATGGTAGGTTATATGTTATTTCGCGTTAGCGTAGAGAGCACAATCTCGGATAGTTTGTTAGGGGCTTTTAAAGAAACATTCGCCCTTGAAAAGGTCTATTTTCGAAAATTAGGTTAGATATGCTTATTTCGTTCTATATCGTTTCCGGGTTGACAACGCGTGTTTGTGTGACTCTGTAGCACACCCAGTACCTTGAAAATATTTTTCCAACATCCCAGAATTACCCCCATAACGTTAGATCCATCATAGTAGCACATACAGATTCTCGCGCATGCACAGTTGTACTTATTGTGCTCATTGCCGAAGGTAGGCTGGGTTATGGTAGGTTATAAGTTATTTCGCG
>NW_022639609.1:820187-821128 GCF_010583005.1 Odontomachus brunneus | reverse complement strand
GTTCTGTATCGTTTCCGGGGTGACAACGCGTGTTTGTGTGACTCGGTAGCACACCCAGTACCTTGAAAATATTTCTCCAATATCCCAGAATCACCTCTATAACGTTAGATCCGTCATAATTGCACATACGGATTCTCGCGCATGCACAGTGGTACTTATTCTGCGCAAAGGCCGAAAGTAGGCTATGTTATGGTAGGTTATAAGTTATTTCGCGTTAGCGTAGAGAGCACTATTTCGGATAGTTTTTTAGGGTTTTCTAAAGAAACATTCGCCTTTGAAAAAGTCTATTTTCGAAAATTACGTCAGATATGCTTATTTCGTTCTGTATCGTTTCCGGGGTGACAACGGGTGTTTGTGTGACTCTGTAGCACACCCAGTACCTTGAAAATATTATTCCAGCATCCCAGAATCACTCCCATAACGTTAGATCCGTCATAATAGCACATACGGATTCTCGCGCATGCACAGTGGTACTTATTCTGCGCAAAGGCCGAAAGTAGGCTATGTTATGGTAGGTTATAAGTTATTTCGCGTTAGCGTAGAGAGCACTATTTCGGATAGTTTTTTAGGGTTTTCTAAAGAAACATTCGCCTTTGAAAAAGTCTATTTTCGAAAATTACGTCAGATATGCTTATTTCGTTCTGTATCGTTTCCGGGGTGACAACGCGTGTTTGTGTGACTCTGTAGCACATTCAGTATCTTGAAAATATTTTTCCAACATCCCAGAATCACCCCCATAACGTTAGATTTGTCATAGTAGCAGATACGGATTCTCGCGCATGCGCAGTGGTACTTATTCTGCGCATAGGCCGAAAGTAGGCTATGTTATGGTAGGTTATAAGTTATTTCGCGTTAGCGTAGAGAGCACTATTTCGGGTAGTTTTTTAGGGTTTTCTAAAGAAACATTCGCGTTTGAAAATATCTATTTTCGAAAATTACGT
>NW_022639609.1:814862-819726 GCF_010583005.1 Odontomachus brunneus | reverse complement strand
TCTATTTTCGAAAATTAAGTCAGATATGCTTATTTCGTTCTGTATCGTTTCCGGGGTGACAACGCGTGTTTGTGTGACTCTGTAGCACACCCAGTACCTTGAAAATATTTTTCCAATATCCCAGAATCACCTCCATAACGTTAGATCTTTCGTAGTAGCACATACGGATTCTCGCGCATGCACAGTTGTACTTATTCTGCGCATATGCCGGAGGTAGGCTGGGTTATGGTAGGTTATAAGTTATTTCGCGTTAGCGTAAAGAGCACTATTTCGGATAGTTTTTTAGGGTTTTCTAATGAAACATTCGCCTTTGAAAAGTTCTGTTTTCGTAAATTACGTCAGATATGCTTATTTCGTTCTGTATCGTGTCCTGGGTGAAAACGCGTGTTTGTGTTACTCTGTTGCCTCAGTAGCACACCCAGTACCTTGAAAATAATTTTCCAATATCCCAAAATCGCCCATATAACGTTAGATTTGTCGTAGTAGTACATACGGATTCTCGCGCATACGCAGTGGTTCCTGTTCTGCGCATAGGCCGAAAGTCGGCTATGCAATGGTAGGTGATATGTTATTTCGCGTTAGCGTAGAGAGCACAATCTCGGATAGTTTGTTAGGGTCTTTTAAAGAAACATTCGCCTTTGAAAATGTTTATTTTCGGAAATTACGTCAGATATGCTTATTTCGTTCTGTGTCGTTTCCGGGGTGAAAACGCCTGTTTGTGTCACTCTGTTGTTTCAGTAGCGCACCCAGTACCTTGAAAATAATTTTCCAATATCCCAAAATCGCCGCCATAACGTTAGATCCGTCATAGTAGTACATACGTATTCTCGCGCATGCGCAGTGATTCCTATTCTGCGTATAGGCCGAAAGTCGACCATGTCATTGTAGGTTACATATTATATCGCTTTAGCGTATAAAACATCATCTGGGGTAGTTTTTCAAGGTTTTTTAAAGAAACATTCGCGATTAAAAATGTGTATTTTAGAAAATTATGTCAGATATGCTTATTTCGTCCTGTATCGTCTCCTGGTTGACAATGCGTGTTTGTGTCACTCTGCTGCCTCAGCAGCGTGCCCAGTATCTAGAAAATAGTTTTACAATATCCCAAAATCGCGTCCACAACGTTAGGTCAATTGTAGTAGCAGTATATTTGTGTTTTCGCATACGCACGGTGGTCCTATAGACCTAAAGTCGGCCATGTAATGGTAGGTTATAGGTTATGTCGCGTTAGCGTATTGAGCACTTTGTCGGATAGTTTTTTGAGGTTTTTTAAAGAAACATTCGCGGTTGAATATGTGTATTTTCAAAAATTACGTCATGTGCTTATTTCGTTCTGTATCGTCTTCTGGGTAACAATGCGTGTTTGTGTCACTCTACCGCCTCAGCAGCGTGCTCAGTATCTTGAAAATAATTTTCCAATATCTCAAAATCGCGCCCATAACGTTAGATCCATCGTAGTAGCAGTATATTTGTATTCTCGCGCATACGCGGTGATCCGATGGGTCTAAAGTCGGCCATGTAGTGGTAGGTTAGATGTTATGTCGCGTTAGCGTATAGAGCACAATCTGAGATATTTTTTTAGGGTGTTTTGAAGAAACATTCGCGATTGAAAAATTATATTTTTGAAAATTACGTCAGATGTATTTATTTTGTTTTGTATCGTCTCCTGGGTGACAATGCGTGTTTCTGTCACGCTGCTCCCTCAGCAGCACGCCCAGAATCTTGAAAATTATTTTCCTATTTCCCATAGTCGCGTTCGTAATGTTGGATCCAGTTTAGCGTTATAGAAATGTCGAATTCTTGCACATTGGCCAAAAGTCCGCCAGTTATTGTGCAGTTATTGTATTGCTATGTTATTTTACAGTTTTTAGAAGTGATTTTCGCAAGGATGTATTTAAAAAATGATGTGAAGTGTGTCTATTTCGCTCTGCGTCTTTTCCAGGATCACGCATGCTCCGCTTTATTTTCGCACGTACTTTCACCATTCAAAAGTGTATTTCGTTCGACGAAAAGTCTTTGCGGAAAAGTTCGATGACGTTATAGTAATTCTTTCGTATCGTTTTCGTTTCGTAAGATCTCGAGAGATCTTTTGCTTAATTTTCAGCATGCAAATGTTTTCATTTGACAGAGGTAAAAATAGGTGAACTTTACTGAAAGGTTCGATTATAGTAACTGTTCTTTATCGTTTTCGTCTCATATTGTGGGATGCTCTGCTTCGTTTTTGCACGTACTTTCTCCGTGCAAAAGGATTTTTAATTCAGTGCAGGTAGATAGAAATAAATTTTGCAGAAAATTCGAAAATTATCTTTGTCCTCTCATATTGATAGATGCTCCGTTTCATTTTCGCACGCATTTTCATCATGTTTAAGGGTTGTTAATTTTGTAGAATTTTGTCGAATCAGCACGAGACAATAGTTTTGCAAAAGTATTCGGTATTATGTCAACGACATTTCCCAACAAAGTTAACTTTGTGTTGACTTGACCAAATTAAAAATGCTTTTGTACAGTAAAAATACATGCATAAATGAAATAGGGCATTGCTGTTTCAAGGATGAAAACGATGTGAAACTATTGTTATCGTGACATTGATTTCATTTTTCAAAAATTGCAGCGTACTGACTGCTCCAATTTATATGATAAAATTACGTGCGGAAATAAAGTGTAACATTGGTCAGTGCGAAATGAAAATGATATCTCAAATTATTGTTGCTAATTATATTAAAATCTCAAATAATAGGTAACATATTTTTCAAAAAATTATTCGCAAACTACGCTTACGCCTACAACACTCTTCTCTAAAAGCTCTTTTTTTGATATACCCAATATACAAGCGATTTGGAAAATTCATCAGAAAAATAGCAAGAACCTATTTTGGAAAGAATATCGGCAACGCGGCATTCATATTTACGTAACGTCTTATTGTAAGAAAATTGAAATGTCAACGTAGCACACACACTTGTATAACATTTGTGAAAAGTTGATAGCGGTATCATGTTAGCGCCTATTTGACGATCGTCTTTATTCCATAAATATCTATGTGTATGTACATAAATTCGATATCGTCGATGAATGATGATAACGTTTTCTATTTTTTGGTGATCGCTCTACGTTATCGACGCTTATCAAATTTGTCGCTTGGTGCGGCATCTCCTTAAGGACTGGAGAATCAGATTGCCTGAAAATCGTGCTTGTTTTTTCACAATTTTTTATGACAAGCTGAATGAATATGCGAAAGTTATGAAAAGTTTTTCTTTTTAAGGTCGTCATTTTGCAGTAATATCTTGACTCTCGATGGTTCAATTAAGCTAAATTTTAAGTAAAAAATATCTGTAAGCTTATTGGGTGAACCACTGACAAACTCGTGAAAATATTTAATTTTGAAATATTAATTTTTTACTATAAAAGAACTGAAAGTTTTAATAATATTCCATTAAGATATTTGCAATCTTGTTAACTATTACTCCATTTCTATTATAGTGGTTCACCCGATAACGACAAGCTTACGGGAATTTTCTACTTAAAATTCAGTTTAATTAAATTACTGAGAATCAAGATATTACTGCAAAATGACGACCTTGAAAAAAAAAAACGAAATATATTTTAACTGCATGTACCATACACTTATATTGAGTATTTGATCATCAAAATTATATTTTTCTTCTCTTTATATGTTGTATAAATACACGTCAAAATAACACTTTCGCATATTCATTCAGTTTGTCATAAAAAATTGTGAAAAAACAAACACGATTTTCAGGCAATCTAACTATCTAGTTGTCTTAAGAAATGATTACACACACAAAAAATACATACTG
Source organism: Odontomachus brunneus (assembly GCF_010583005.1). Lineage (NCBI taxonomy): Eukaryota > Metazoa > Arthropoda > Insecta > Hymenoptera > Formicidae > Odontomachus > Odontomachus brunneus. Next base: position 815,911 of record NW_022639609.1, on the reverse strand, counting down.
TGCATCAAGTAAACTATTTATTTCTAATATTTCATAAATTTATGTATCAATATGTTTATGTATGTATCAATCTATCATAAGCTTATCATAAGCATCAAATTGATTCTAAGGGTCCAGTAAATTACAAATGCTTTGTAACGTTTTTATATACGTTTGTAATGCTTTTTTCTCTTTCTTCATTCGAATCCGAGAAATAGAACAAGAAAGAGAAACACTGCACAGCATTTGTAGCGGTTACTGGACCGCGCCTTAAATATACTTTGAGTTTTAGTAAGATTAATATTTCAATCAAGAACATTAAATTAAGACAGAAATTCGATTTACTTACTACATAGAGTCGAACTTTTTCTTTCTCGGTAAAGCTTTATAATATATTCTAGTCAATAAATTCTTCTTTCGAGTGCATAATGGGTTTTTCTAAAATTTGTGATAAGCATATTTTAGGACTATTAGGAGGAAAATTTTCTTTACTAAAAATAACTATTATTTAGAAAATGGAAAATAAACAGAATTATCTTTTTCTTAACAGTAAAATGATATTTTTCTATGTGTATTTTCAACAAACAATTTTCTCTTTTATCAATAGTCTTAAAATATATTAATTACAAATTTTAGAAAATCTCGTTATTATGTATTTAAAAAAAGAATCTATTTTCTTTGTTTTTTAATATCCTTGAATTCAGACTCTAAAGTGAAAATTGAATTTACTATTCATTACTAATATACTACTATTTACCCTTTTTTTTTTGTTAAGGCAGAGGAAATGCATTACGCACATCCCCAGGAAATACGGGACTTTCCCAGGGGTAGTGTGGGACTCTCCCCCTCCGGAACTAACCGCCGGAAGGGGCCTACCCACTAAAACCTCTGCCGGGCCCCCTTGCGGCTATTGCGAGGACGCCCCGGAAACTGCTTGCGCATGACTTCCGGGACGCCCTCAGCCGCCGGGCGGGGAAAACTAACTAAAACCCCGCCCCCTTCCCGAGCCCAAGGTAGTCCCCCCCCGGTTCGCTGTACCAATCCTACATGAACGGACGTGCCCCCCCCCC
>NW_022639609.1:812249-814852 GCF_010583005.1 Odontomachus brunneus | reverse complement strand
GCCCCCCCCCCCGTCCGGTCACACCTCTCTAGTTAGGGACTTTTTGGGCCAGATCCAGTCTGGACTCGGTCCGCCTTTACGCTCCTGACCGAGGTTACGGACCCTCCACCCATCTTAGTCAGAAGATACTACTATTTACCCAAACAATATTAAAAATACTGTCACTCCGAGTAGAGTGCTATTTCAATTTTCACAAGAGTGAATGTTTCACTTCAATCATAAAGTGAATTCTTACTCTATGAATGTTTCATACGATTGTAGTGAATGTTTTACTTTTATGAGTGAAGCATTATTTAACGTGTAAAATGAATATTCTGTTTTACTGCATTGTTCATTAAGATTGTGATCATGAATCTCCTTAATTATTTACTATTTAGTCTATTTCATTAATATTGTATTTGGAAAATATGCTCACATCTAATCAGAATCAAACTTGATACTTCCGGCTTTGAACCAATTACATTTCGTAATAAATCATCTCGCTTTGATTAATAAATAAATTTCGTGTTGTCTCTCTATACGGTAATTATGCATATTCAGAGACACTTCGCCGATGACCTTGACCTTCACATATATGATAAAAGTAAGTCTCCTGAGTAACGTTCTGAAGGTTTTAGGCGGCAGTCTCTCTTTATTAAAAAATTATGAACAAAAGAAGTTGACTATTTGCGCTGTAGTTTTCCGATTGTATATATGTATATATTATACAGGGTATTCCACAATTGATAGAACACCCGTTAGGGGTAGGTAGGGGATGAAATTTGGAACTGAAAGTTCCTATTCCATTTTTGGATCCGATAATGAGTTAATGAGATATTAAGTAATTAAGTCTGCCAATCCTTAGCGCCCTCAGTGAGCGCTCAGGGCCATAGGATGCTGTGGACTTCTCAGGGGCCCTACTTGTCCGTTTTTCTCCCCTTTTTTGTATCACAGAGAAATAAATATTGATGAGTGAGTGAATGGATGTTTGGATGGATGTCTGACCGGAGCTAAAGGCATGGCAAGTTTTCAATGTGTGGGGATGATATATCGGTGTTTTTGTGTGCAGTTATGAGTGTATGGAAAATGTGAATGTTTTTGGTGCGAGTGGGCAGAGTACATGCACTTTATGTGTTGGAGGAGGAGGGCATATATGTTCTGCTTCTTTCGAATGCGCGGGTGACTTGAATGTTTTCTGCATGTCGGTGGTTGAATATCGTGAATGATTTTAGTGTGTGTGTACAGAAAAACGTGGACAAGCAGAGCTCCTGAGGAATCCAGGGTATCCTACGTCCCTGCGCGCTCACTCAGGGCGCTAAGGGATTGACAGACTTAATTAATTAATATCTCATTATATATAACTAATTGTCGGATCCAAAAATGGAAGAGAAACTTTCAGTTCCAAATTGCACCCCCTACCTACTCTTAACGGATGTTCTATCAGTTGTGAAACACTCTGTATACAGACATCTTACTACATGCACAAAGTACACGTGATGCGCGGGGAAGGGTTCCCCCGCACCCCGTCCCAAAAAACTAACCCTAACCTAACCTATCTAATGCAATATTCTAAACCATACATGATAAGTTTGGTTAGAGTTAGTTTTTTTGGGGAGGGGATGCGGGGGAAGGAGCGGAGTTTCTCCCCCACGCATACACGTGTACTTTGTGGAATATACGTGTACTATATGGAAATATGGTGAACAGTAGACATATAGGGCTTCGCCCCTTCCCCCGCGCCCCCTTTTCAAAAAACTAACCCTAACCAAACTCATCATGTACGGTTTAGAATATTGCATTAGATAAGTTAGGATTAGTTTTTTAGGGAGGAAGTTCGGGGGGAGGGACGGAGTCCTTCACCCGCGCATCATGTGTACTTTATGCATGTAGTAAGATGTCTGTAATAATATATACATACATACATACATACATACAATCGGAAAATAACATACATACAGCCCAAATAGTCAACTTCTTTTATTCATAACTTTTTAATAAAGAGAGACTGCCACTTAAAATCTTTAGAATAGTTACTCAGGGATATGTCCTTGACAACTATGTGAAGATCAAAGTCATCGGCGAGATGTCCCTTAATATGCATAATTACCCAGTAAGCAATCTGCGCGCAGACTAACGTCAGACTGTCGACAGGATCTGTCGAATCCGAGCAGGATCTGTCGACAGATCCATAGACATCTGCGTTCCCAATCTGCCGCCAGACTGTTGACAGGGTCTGCGAACAGACTCTGACGGCAGATTGCGCGCAGATCCTGTCGTTTCCTAGGTTCTTCAATTAAATTTTCTCATGATTTTTCATAATTACTCATAGAATAAGCGCTTTTTCATATAAATACTCATATAATACTATGAAAAAAAAGTTTTTCTATATTATTTTTTCATCATTTTTAAGATTTTCTCTGGTGAGATTCGAACTTGAACTGAAGACATCTTTTGGATAACCGTTCGTCGCCTTAGACACTACGCCAATTCCTCATTTGATAAAAAGCGCTTTGTATTGCTCACTTAAAGTTTAAGGAAGAAAAATTTTATAGTTTGTTCGCCTTTTAAACCGCAAAATATAGACGAAACCGTTTAGCGTATAAATAATGTAAGAGAGACCGGCA
>NW_022639609.1:810601-812239 GCF_010583005.1 Odontomachus brunneus | reverse complement strand
AGACTGGTACGATAATTCGAAATTAATTTTCTACCAAGAAATGTATAGAAAATTACTGCAATAAAACAGCAGATAATGACATTTTTCTATCATGTTAATAAAATACTGTACTTTTAGATGTGCGAATTAATTTGGTCGATCGTCCCGTTCAGATTGTATTAAGTTTTATCAAAATCGAAGCATGATATATTTTTAAATAAGCCATTAAAAAAAATTCTGTAAAAGTTATTTACATAGCGAGACTAATATTTTATTCGGTGCTGCTGCCTTCAGTACTTATTGCATGACGGTTAAATCGTGCAGATTTAATGACATAACAACATTTAAAAAAAATAATAAAATGAGAAATTGTATGAAAAATTATGAAAACAATTTTTATCAGGGATGACATATGTACGCCTTTAAATGACCATTTAATCGTTGTACTATTCTATACTTGTACTCGTTATTTCTCTATTATTGTTGCTTTTTTATAAAAAATGTGTAATACAATTTTAAAATGTAAACATTATTTTTTATTGTATATGTGTACAATTATTGCACAATATAATTATCTTACTCCTCTGCAGCAATTTTACATGGTGTGTATGTGAAACTGCCCCATTTAATAACGTACATATAGCCCTTGATAGAATTAAATAGCCTATCTAGGAAACAGAATCTGCGCGCAATCTGCCGTTAGTCTGTCGTCAGAGTCTGTCGACAGGCTCTGTGCGCAGTCTGTCACCAATCTGTCGTCAGAACAGATTCTGCGTACAATCTGTTGCCATTCTGTCTAAAGATACTGTTGACAGACTCTGCGTAAAATCTGCGCAGGTTTGGTTATCTGTGGATTGTAGTTATAAGATAATATATATAACTAGAATACTCATAAATATCAATAAATATCTGTTTGTTGTAATTCCTGATTAAACATTATAAGTTTGATATAACGCGTGTGTTATACAACAGAGTTGAGAGATGTTCCAATTCATGTAAAAACTCTGAAAAAATTCTGAGGATTTTCTAAGAAATCTTTCCATCAGAAGATACATATATATTTATTGTACATACATGTATATTTATTGTACATACATATATATATTGTACTTTGTGTAATTCTATAATTTGTATAATTTCAGATATAATACTAATGTATACATTATATTGATTGTTTAATATGTATATAAATAATATATCGGTATAAAATAGATTTACTAAGCACATTTTGTACTAATTATATACCCAGATAGCCAAACCTGCGCGAGCAGATTTTGCGCAGAATCTGTCGACAGTGTCTGTAAACAGAATAGCAACAGATTGAACGCAGAATCTGTTCTGACGACAGATTGCGCGCAGAGCCTGTCGACGGACTCTGATGACAGACTGACAGCAGATTGCGCGTAGATTCTGTTTCCTAGATAGGCTATTTAATTCTATCAAGGGCCATATGTACGTTATTAAATGGGGCAGTTTCACATACACATCATGTAAAACTTCGAGAGAAGTCAAGATAATTATATTGCAATAATTGTACACATATAATTGTACACATATAACAATAGAAAATAATTTTTATTTTTTAAAATTGTATTACACATTTCTGATAAAAAAGCAACAATAATAGAGAAATAACGAGTATAAGTATAGAATAGTACA
>NW_022639609.1:804523-810591 GCF_010583005.1 Odontomachus brunneus | reverse complement strand
TACTTTTCTAAATATTTTAATTAATAATAATTTTTCACTGAATTTTTCTACTCTCTTAATAAAATATTATCGAAATATTAATGAAATTATAATGAAATTTTAATGAAATTGGGTCAAAATTGTGAATGCTTTTCAAACATATTTCAGCAAAAGTTCATTATATTTTCAATGAATTATTTCCATCAGATACAAATATCTCAATTGAGATCTTACATGCGAAATTTTGCGGAAACCTCAACTGAGAATTCAATTGAGAATTTAATTGAGAATTCAATTGGGAATTCAATTGTGATCTCAATAGAAATTTTTCAGTAGGGTAGAGTATAAGGATTCACTTTATAAGAATGAGAGGTCATTCTAATTCGAATGACTTGGCTGTTACTCTATTTCTCAAGTGAAATTTCACTCTAAAAAATTTAGAGAGTATAAAATATTATAAAACTTTATTTAGAGAAAAAGTTGATTTGACTTTATATAGTAACTAAAACAAAGTTTTCTTTTAATTTAATATTATTGATTAGAATGCTAATTAAGAATTCAGAATATATTTTGAATCAATTTGATACTTATGATAAACTTATAATAAATTTGCAAATATATAAATTCATAAAATATTCGTAAAACAAGTAACATTTATTTGTATGTACTTTCCTGTGTGCACTAAGACAAAAGTAATGTACCTAATCCTGTATATTTTTATTGTTTTGGTCTTAAAATATAAATATTTAAATTTTCAACATAAAAATATATACAAATATTGAGCACATACATTCTAAGTTTTGAAAATTTACATATTCGTATTTAAAGACTAAAATAATAATATCCAGAATTAGATATGTGTCGGAGGAATTGGTACTTTTACCTTAATATAAGACATAAATCTGTCACGAAAGAAATATTATTGTTTATTATTACTGTTTTTCCACGCGCTACTCAAGGAAGCTAATTTTTAAAAATTATCACCGTTTTTGCATTTTGAATTCAGAGGATTTTATTCAGGATTAAGAATTATGTTCGTGAGGTGAAAGAACAAATGGTTAAATTCTTAAAAATGTAATCTTTATTCAACGTACTCTCTGTGAACTTTCCGTTATAAATTTATATAACTTCTCGGTAAACTAATTAAGCTGAGGGTAAGACGGCGATCAATAAAATATATAGTAGTAAATTAAATTGAACACACACGCACGCACGCGCACGTGTATGTACATGTGTCACCTTTTTATTTATCACAAAATCTTTGTATACTTTTTGTATATATCATTAAAAATATATCATATGAATTTATAATTGACTATTTTTAAAGTAGTAATAACAGACAATGATTTATTAAAAGTGCGAAAAAGACATAGCAATTAATTTGTCAACAATCGTTTTAACTTTTCTCTCAAGTCATGAAATAAAATTATGTTTAAGGCTATGATATTACTATATAATTAGTGTAGAAAAGAGTATCCTTTTTAAAAATAAGAACATATAAATTATTAACATATAAAGCTTCGTTGCGATTTCGCGTCTCTAACCGCTATACACAAATTTACACACTAAGCAGAGAAACGAAAAAAGTAGATATGCACGTGTATATAGAATGTTCTTTCAATTATTATACATTATTAATTACATTATTATATATAGTACCTTGATGTACTATCATATATAGTACCTTGCTTTACAGAGTGCATAAGTTATCGAATTTGCACTGCTATATTTAATAAAATCCAATAATTTTAAATATAAATATATAATTTTTACAATATTTAATAAAAATAAATGATTTATAACTTTTATATATATAATATTTTAATTATTCTGTATTCAAATGGCAATCTGTTCAAAACACCAATGATCACCAATTATGCGCAAAATATAGCAATAATTAAAGCCCATTTTAGGCGACCTATAATTCGCGATATATATACATATATATATAGCTATAAATTCTCAAATTGTTGTCAAATTTATAAGACATCTAGTAAAATTACAATTACAATTCTATTTCGAGAAAGATTTGTCGCGAATTATAGACTGTTTAAATTAGGCTTAAAGGAAGTTGATATAGATTATCGACTTGATGCATTTTTATCTACTTTGAGCACAGTCACTAATATACGTCCGAGATACTGCATTAGTGTTATCGACTTTAATTTTAACACTGATAAATAATCTTATATGATCTAAGTCTAAATTTTTATATTTTATAAAAACGAAATAAAACAATGAAATGTATAGGATGTTATTTCTGTAATTGTTTGCAGTCAGTTTGGCAGACAGAAACTATAGCATCTTCACACTCCGAAATAAAACGATTTGCTCCAGTCTTCTTTATCCTTACACTATACTTAAACATATCGAATTATATTCGTGCGTCTAATTTATAATAACATATTTGTTGCAATAAAATCGAAATTAGCATCTCTTCTCTTCCGTGTATAATTTCTAGATAGAGTAAAAATCTTGAAGTGAGACCATATCAATTTAGGTTATATTTATTATATTTTAAAATGCCTTTTTTGAAAAAATTTCACTCAATTCTCTATAATATATGAGAACTATAGGTATTGAATAAAATTTTCCTTAAAAAAAAACGTTTTGAAATGCAATCTTAATGAAAAAGAAAAAAACAAATGAAAGAGAGGAAGCACACACGATATACATACGTATGTGTACACCAGACTCTATTAATGCAGTCCAATTTCGAAAAATCGAAATATCGAATCGTCCAGTCAAATTGCCAACAAATCTAAATATTCATGCATCATGACTATGGACCATTCAAGCAATCGGCAAAGCTGCTCCAAAGCAGCGATCTGTCATAATATAGATTATAGAGAATCACCGTCCGTGTCTATGCTCTAAGAATAATTTTACACAAATATTATTTCTATACTCACAGAGTTAATTTCAATACTTACGACGTGGTGGTTCTCCTTCTGTTGCTTCTCTCCCTCCATTTCGCTACTTATATCATTTTGTGAAACATCTTTTTACTAAACTGGGTACCAATCCGTTTAGGTTAATTATCCGTCGTTTTTTTATATTTTGCATTACATAAGTTAATGTAAAACTATCAACCGACATATGATGACAGATTGCTGCTTTGGAGCCTATTTCTTAAATAGTCCATAGTCATAATGCACGAATATTTAGAATTGTTGCGCCTAATTAATTAAATATCTCAATTTTTCGAGACTGCATTAATGGAGTCTTATTTTCATGTACATGGAAGCTCGTATTACTATGCACCATATGAAAATTATAATATAGTGATAATAAAAAATATGTGTTACTGAGTCAATCGAGCAAAATTACAAATTAAAATTATTCGCGGAATGTTTCCTCATTTTATATATCAGTATTATCGCATAATTTCTTCTCTAAGTATAATTTCCAAGTATCACCAACTCGCTTACACGATTTTACAAGAAATTGGACGAAAAGCTTGACTTCGTATATAATAAACTACGTACAAGTCACGAGGTATCATTACAACAGAGTCGGAGCAATTTACAAAGAACAAAATATCCGAGCGAGATTCTAGACACTGAGACGCTTCGTGATGTAAGTTGTGAGTTCGTTTATTTAATGTCCATTTGTATTATATCATAATAAAGCCGTTTCGCCTGTTCTCATTTGGACGCTGTATCGGTTCATCTATTGGAGCGAACAGCGCCTGAAAATTTTGTTCGGCCTCCGCAAGTATGTCGTCTTCCTCGTGGTTCCTTGCAACCGCGGGATTACCGCCGCCCTCCCTATTTTGCACATTCTCAACGGTGTACAATATATCGTGGCAAAGTGGACACCGGTCTTGAACGTACAACCATTTTCGCAGGCATACGCCGTGGAAATAATGGTTGCACTGAGTAATCTTGGCGTTCTCCATCTCCTGGTAACAAATGGCGCATACGTCGTTTAATCGCCGAAGTTGTTCGATGCTCGCCTCTGGTAGTGAGTTAATCTTGTTCACAGCCGTTCGTCGCTTCATAAATACACTCCATCCAGCCTTCGCCTCACACCAAATGTTGAAATACGCGTGTATACACATCATAATCGCCCGGATAGCTCCGCCCGATTCGAACACTAGTATCCAAAATCCGTTAAAGAATAGTATGATGCCAAAAGCGAATTCGACAGTATTCCCGAATGATCTGATAATATACACACAGTCATCGAATTGTTCCCAGAACGCGCTTCTATACGCATCGATCAAAAACAATGAATATATAGCCAGAGATACCAATACTTTAACTATCACTTCGATGCTGAAAACCGATACAGCCAGCAGCCATGTGCTGACTGTAAAGTGAGACCAAAGGAATACGAGTAATGACACTGGGAAAAGAATCAAAAAAGCACAGACCGCCAAAGCTCGTAAATGTCTGTGTAGGACCGGATTGTGAGAAGCACTAAGCGACATCAACAGCGGATTCACTATGTTGTGCACGAAGTGCAAGATCGCCGTGAACAGCAGGCAGAAATTACGACAGAGTCGTACTAGACGCTTCTCCCGGTCGAGACTGGTCAGTCCTGTCTGCAGCGCGAGAATGTAGAATAATATGGCGGACACGGTGCCTATGCTCTTCTCATCCTCATCCTCCGTCAATAACACCCATTGGAAGAAGCAGCCGATATAGTGGCAGATGAATGAGATTATGCTGGTCATGCCGAGAACAGCCGTCAAAGTCTCACAACCGTTCACGAGCAGCGTCCTGATCATGACGTAATAATTGAATGTCTCCTCGCTGTAGTGATTCCCGAGAATTTGTACGATTTGCTCTCCCACTCGCAGCATCCAAAATGTGCGAAGTACACATGGCACATTCAGACGCATCCACTCAGTCTCCGCGAGGGCGGAAAAGCCGTAATTTAGTATGAAACTTCGCGCGTGCTGACATCCCATGTAGATCGTTTTAATCATTGTGATACCATTGTACCAGATGATAAATTTGCACACAGCCAATGGGATCAACGTTGCACATACTGGCGCATGATATAAATATTGTACCTAAAAACACGTTTCACATTACGGTATATCGAATGAAATAGCGCCTTCTTCTCCTTCAACGAATCTCTAAAACTCCTGTTTTCTCGCCGAAAAACTCTTGATTGGTAAAGTCAGAAACGACGAAAAACACGTTAAAAACTCTTGCAAAATATACTAAAATAAAAAGATGTATCTATAAAATGACACAATCGACCAAACAGACTTGTAAAATAGTCTCGAACACTTCTCTTTTGTTCAAACAATCAATAAATAACCATAAAATTAAAGCGACTTCTCTTTTTAATCTACCTTCTTTTGTGATTTTGACAAGTTAATTGTACAGCTATTTATTGATCGTTAGGATAAAAGAAGTGTTCGGGCTATTTTAAAAATTTGCTTAATCGATTGTCAAAGTATTATTTTGTAAACATATCATTTTTCTTCAACGTATTTTGCAAGAATTTTTAATATTTTTGTTTCTAACATCATCAAACAAGATGACTGCGGCGAAGGTCGAGAAGTTTTAACTTCTCGTTAAAGAAAAAGGTAACGACAACGAAAAGTGCCGAATTTCTTAAATATATCATAAGCTTACCGGTAAGGGATGTATGCCCAAAATGGATGGCGCCATAAAGCTCAGCATAAGAAGCTTTTGAACTACAGGATGCCTTGGAGCGAGATGTATGTAACAGAAGATGCTGGCCAACAGGCATTGTAATATATAGTTCTGAATAATCAGAAAGCCCGGGCCATTGTACAGAACGTGTGATAAATTCAGGTTCAATATATTGTCGAGAATGCTGGTTGTGGACTCATGGACATTCATGTAAGCTATAATCGCTTTCATTGTACTAACGTTTGACCAATATGATATAAATATCACGCTTACAGATATTAGGTATAGATATACAATTATTAATTGTTTAGTCCACAGCATAAATGTACATAAGGCTGCAATGAATCCTGAAAGAAAATTAATGATGTGTAGAGAGAAATTATACATATACATATACATATATATATACATATACATATTACACACACACACACACACATACATATATATATATACACATATATACATATG
>NW_022639609.1:803566-804513 GCF_010583005.1 Odontomachus brunneus | reverse complement strand
AATTTTAAAATGTAAACATTATTTTTTATTGTATATGTGTACAATTATTGCACAATATAATTATCTTACTCCTCTGCAGCAATTTTACATGGTGTGTATGTGAAACTGCCCCATTTAATAACGTACATATAGCCCTTGATAGAATTAAATAGCCTATCTAGGAAACAGAATCTGCGCGCAATCTGCCGTTAGTCTGTCGTCAGAGTCTGTCGACAGGCTCTGCGCGCAGTCTGTCACCAATCTGTCGTTAGAGATTGCTAAAACAGTTTCTGTGTGCAGTCTGTTGCCATTCTGTCAACAGACACTGTTGACAGACTCTGCATAAAATCTGCTCGTACAGGTTTGGCTATCTGGGTATCCTCTATACATATGTAGAGTTCTAAACCCTATTTATTATATTTATATTTTTTTTTGAGAAATATAATAGTAATCCGTAAAAAAAATGAATAAGATTTTTAAATGTTATTAATAATATTTAAGACAACGAATTTTTTTCCAAAAATTTTATAAATTATATTGAAGAAAGTAACACAATAGCGGCATGACGGATACAGTAAGGCTTGGTCTTCTACTGTAATATATTATTAAAGTTGCGATACAAAATTAAAAATTTACTCCACAATGTACCCTACTGAAAAATTTCTATTGAGATCACAATTGAATTCCCAATTGAATTCTCAATTAAATTCTCAATTGAATTCTCAGTTGAGGTTTCCGCAAAATTTCGCATGTAAGATCTCAATTGAGATATTTGTATCTGATGGAAATAATTCATTGAAAATATAATGAACTTTTGCTGAAATATGTTTGAAAAGCATTCACAATTTTGACCCAATTTCATTAAAATTTCATTATAATTTCATTAATATTTCGATAATATTTTATTAAGAGAGTAGAAAAATTCAGTGAAAAATTATTATTAATTAAAATATTTAGAAAAGTATAAT
>NW_022639609.1:788701-800170 GCF_010583005.1 Odontomachus brunneus | reverse complement strand
ATATATATATATATATATATATATATATATATATATATTTATTTATTTATACAGGATGTTTCCAAAAGGTGGTACAAAATTTTAGGGGTAGTACTCGTAGTAAGTATGTAGTACTCGTAAAAACAAACCAAAAACTCTTAATGAACAGTACTCCAAAAACCTTTTACTTCTGAGTTATGAAGCATTTTATTCTGTGAAAAATAGAAAGTAAATTTAATCTATTTATCTTAATAAATGTTCAATGTGCCTTTGGCTCATGTCAATACACATTTCGGCATGTTTCGTCATTAAAAGTCAAAGAGTCCAGGTTTATTTCGTATTTGTTGACAACAGTTTCCAAGTCTCTTAGTCAGTTTATTCACGGACGCCCGTATGTAACCACCTAATTACGCAGGGATTGTTGTATTCAATTTTGGATTGTGGACTGTGTCTAGTTTTGTGTTATCTGAAAAATGGCTAATTTTTACACAAATTCTGAAATGATGGATATTCATTTTATGTGTGGCAGAGCAAAGGGCAATGGCACAAATACAGAATAAACCCGGAATCTTTGAACGTGTTCGATCTTCAATGAGACGTGCCGAATTGTGTGTTGAAATGAACGGAGGACACATTGAACATTTATTGTAAATTTTAGTTATTTTCTATTTTTCACAGAATAAAATGCTTCCTAACTCAGAAATAAAAGGTTTTTGGAGTACTGTTCATTAAGAGTTTTTGGTTTGTTTTAACGAGTACTACATATCCCTAAAATTTAGTACCACCTTTTGGGAACACCCTGTACACATACACACACACAATTATATAATTTTACATATGTATATATATATTACATATGTATATATATACAGGGTGTCTCAGAACAATATTCGAAGGAAGCATAGTATGGATTGAAGTACATAACATTGAAGCCCAATATCGTTTTGTGATATTCGCAATAATTATCGAGGTATGAATTAAAGAAAATTTGTGAATAATCGCCCGCAATATAATAGATGAGTTGTAGTGGCGACGTCTGCCACTGTGTGCTTGTCATATTAGGTCAAACTGAAAGTATATTAAGTCAAAAAGTCCTCTACCATTTTCATAACTTTGTAGACTTTTGATTATTAATTAAAGAAAATTAGCAGATGGTCGCTCACGATATTAATATTAAATCTACAAAGTTATTAGGAGAAAGGTAGAGGACTTTTTTGTTAATAAGTCTAATGTTAATTAAGTCTAATGTAGCAGGTCTTCAGATGTAACAGATCTATCAGATGTTCAGTCTAATCAAGCAGATGTCGCTACAGCTCATCTACACAGCATATCTTACATGATCATTCAAAAATCTTCTTTAATTAATATCTCAATAATTATCGCAAAATGGAATATAAGACTTTTATGTTCACTTTTTATGTTCACAAAGTTGTTCTGGGAGACCGTATAGAATTCATTTTATTATTTATTTGTACCAATCTTGTAAAATAAGAAATCTGATCTTCTTTAGTTGAACTAATGCTGCACTAAAACTTCTTCCTTTTTCCTTTAATTGAAATAAATCAAAAGTAAGAGAAATAAAGCAATCAAGAGTCAATCGCGGATATTAGTGTGAATAATCATTTTTAAATCAGAGATAACAGTTATATTTTTTAACACGATTTTTCCCGGAATTGCAACGTATGCGAAGAACCCACCTTCTAAAACTTATCTTAAATCTCAATTATTAATCTTAACTAATCTTTATTAATCTTAACTAATCTAAAAATTTCCAATTCCCAATTAAATAATGAATTAATCAACTCATCTTTAATAATTACGAAAAATACTGCCTCAGCCAACAAGCTAGATTAAATACTTGGCTCACTTTAGACTGCCGGCAAAGCCACAAAAGTGGCTTTATAGCCACAAAAGTGGCTTTCCCAGCAATCTAAAGGTTAAAAGCAAAAAGTGCAACCTAGTTCAACTAAAATTAACAGATCTAAGAATAATAAATACAATTTTGCAAGTATTGCAAACAAGAAAATGGATATTCTGTATGTGTAATCTCTCTCTCTTGCTCTCCCCCATTCCTCTCTCTCCTCCTTTTATCTTGTTTTCAAGATATACATAGTATCACACATAAGTTATATAGTACTTAATTGTTCGTCTTTTTAAAGTTTCACTAAAAATTATATAATCCATCCAAGATATCAATATCTAAGAAGATATTGTCTAAGTCTAATTATCAGTGTCTAAAAAGATTGCATTATATAAAATATGAGTATTTGTAAACAAGATTACGACAAAGTACGAAAGTAAAATAAGATAGATCAGATTTTATCTGATATATGTTTATCAGTCGAAGAGAACTCGAGATAAAATTACATACGTAACGCAAGTTTTCGTTAAGTTTTTTTTCCGTGTTTTTTGTACATTTCAAATTTCATCAATCTTCAATGAGAAGTATCGTTTATGTCTTTGTCATCAAAAATAGATTGCCCTTTTTCTCAGATACAGTGACCTGTTGACATTAACCCCACTACACAACTGCCAGCTGCATAATATAGCAGAGTGAGATTCTTTTGTTAGTAAATATCTGACTTGTTTGGAAGTTACTAAAAAAGATGTTACACAAAGGAATTCTACTCACCTAGACAACAGCATAAAAATTTAAATACGATTATCAAATAAGCTTTGTAAGCAAACTGACTCAGCTCAAACTGTTCCATTAGGAACGAATCTGTTGTAACTGAGGAAATGGAATTAACAATTGTGCCCGGTATGTTGGTGGTTTTGAAATCATTCTCAGGACTATCTAAAGAGATGTTGTTGTTGGGTAAACCCAAATCAATCCTGAGTATCTCATCAATAATAAATAGAGGCGGCACTCTCATTATGACATCTGCAAAACTGAGTATCCTTTCCCGCATTGAAGTATCCATTTTGTTAACAATATTACCAGATGGGAGATCAAGGAAGACACGTTCTCACACAAGTCTTAGTGTCATATACGGAAGCAGAATTCCAGATGGAATAAT
This sequence comes from Odontomachus brunneus, assembly GCF_010583005.1. Classification (NCBI taxonomy): domain Eukaryota; kingdom Metazoa; phylum Arthropoda; class Insecta; order Hymenoptera; family Formicidae; genus Odontomachus; species Odontomachus brunneus. Next base: position 797,171 of record NW_022639609.1, on the reverse strand, counting down.
ATGAATATGGAGTATCCAGGTGGAATAATATTAAGACTTCAGTCCTGTTATAGTAAACAAAAATTAATGTATATAACTTTATCAATAAATATCAATGACATAACATGAATGTTATAATTCCATATTTAACAACGTGACAATGATATAACATGTATTATATTGTGACAATTATATTGTTGAGCAGGAAATCATAACATTGATGTAATGTTACTGTTAGTTGATGTTTACTAGATATTATCTTCTTACATTTAGTAACTAATATAATTTCCTAATATTATTTCCTTACAATTTTAAGTATAATATATAATATTAAATATTAAATATAATATATATACACAGAAATATTATGTAATGTTATTTCATGTAATTGATCAAAAGAAATTTTATGAAATTATATGTATATTGAGTCCAAAATGAAATTTCTTAAGAAAAATTAACTCCTTTATTTTTTATATCATCACTTATTATTTACATATTATTATGTGTATAATATCAAGATTTACCCAAAATTTGTTATTTCTCATTGCAAATATATTAGCATCTGAAATATTGTTTTGAAGCACTATTTTTTGAGGTTATAAGACATTTGTCATTGTGAAACCATTACTGCTCTAGACAGGTTGATGTGTTCTAAATTAATTAGGTTGAGTTCACGTGTACATGCATTGGATAAAATTAATTTAGTCATAACATACTAGGAGCCTGTTTCAAAATAAATGTGTCAATTTACTGGCTATCTTATTTTATAATTCTATAAGTTCTTAAAATAAAACAACACTGTTGCAGCTCACTTCAGTAATCAAAGATTTGCTACATGTGTTTCTGTCATTAAGAGCCAAAGATAGCCTTAATTATGCTGAAGAAAACATTGATAACTCACTTTGAGCATTTCAATGATACTTTGATTCTTTCAGTTTCCTCAGAGATATACATTACAATATATTTCTGACACAACATTTTCTAAACTCGAAATTGATTATTAAAACAAATAGTTTTTTAATATAAAAAATCATTTCTTTCAAAAGTCGAACTAAGTAAAAGTAGTAAACATGTTAATTGGGAAAATTAAATGTAGCACCGCACAGCAAGCGTTAATGAATGAAATAAAATTCGGTGCATTATTTTCAAACATGAACAATCACCGAACGAGAAAATGTCAAAACACGTATAGATCACTTTGACAGAAATCATAACCTCAATACAGCACTGCAAAATTGAACATAGTAAACTAGTGACTAGTAGCAATGAACAGCAATGAGTTCTCTGTATACGCGCGTTCTAATTTCCATTTACAATAATATATAAATTAAAGGAGTCGAAAAAAATCGATTGAACATTTTGTCTGCAGTATTTATCGAGTGAAAAATAAGCGCGAGAAGAATCGACATTGCCAAAAAAGAGGAGAAAGGCTTACCAACAGCCAAACATCAAGGAAGAAAACTGTTTCACAGATCACATCTCGTTTCAATATCATGCCAAATCGCACACTTTATCGCAATGACTCGGCAAACAACTGCGAATGACTCGGAATAATTTGGATCGGGGATCGAGACACGAGACACGCTCGACTGCACTTTGACGTTCACCATGTTCTCACGACGCCACCGCTCGACAACGATGCTAGATACAGAGAAATTTCCCACTATTCGTAATCGGAGGTGGAGGGACAAATTTATACGACCGAATTTCCGTGCGCATGCGTCAAACATTACAGCTCCATGTGACCAGAGAGAAACCTAAGAGCGACCACCGGCCTGATCTCAGTGGCCAGGGATCTTATTCTTGAGATATTTGTGTGTACGTAAGTAGCAAATTGCGAATGATCGCAAAGGAAAATCCCTAGGATCCTATTCTTGAAATAGTTGTGTATACATAAGTGGTAAATTACGAATAATCGCAATGGAAAATCTCTAAAACAGTATTCTTAACAGTCGCAGGATGCAACGAATGGTCCATACTAGACGTTTCAAGAGAAACGTGTACGTTTTAGTAGTGAAAAAGAAGTAATGTACGAAAGAAGTAAAGAACGAATGTCGACATATACAAATATCGGAACGCAGTCATTGTAGAGAAATGTACAATTTCTACATAAAAATGGATTTAGATGATGTGATAATAAATGCGCCGATTTTGGACGCTTTAGAAAGTATAGACATTCCAGAAAGAAGAAGACGAAGATTTTATATTCAGGAGGATCCTTTCGAATTAAATAATAAAGAATTTGTACAATTATCCAGGTTAAGTAAAGCTGCTGCTAGAAATTTAAAAGAAATTGTCGAACTGCATTTGATTCTTCCAACGAGAATATCTGTGATAAATTCTACAACAAAGGTAACTATTCTTAAAAATATATACAGGATTTCTAATGGACATTTTTCTGAAATAATCTTTCAATTGATTCCATTTTAGTACATATACAGTTTTCAGTTTAATTTAGTAAATTTCAGAATATCTAATTTCAAAGATTGTTTTATTACTTTTCAGTATTATACATAAATTTTCATAATATTTCACAGCATTACATTGAATTTCACTGTGATTTTATTTATTATTTTGAAATATCTTTTATTATGTATTTCAGTAACTTTCACTGTACATTAAGTTCATAATATATACTCAAATATAAAGTTAAAATATATAGTTGAAATTTACTAAAGTTAACTGAAATCTAAGTACATTGATAAAATTATAATGAAATGGCATCATTTAAGAGAGAATTTCAAGAAAATTTTCAACGTCATATTTCTATTAGAGATATCTGTCACTAAACATGTCATCTGTTATATACTTGTAGTTTAGGTCAATTTGTACACAAAATTTATCATTTTGCAAATAACCACCATGCAAATTTTTTTAATTATGTCATGATGTGTAACATATACATATGTATATATGTATACAAGATATCTGTCACTAAATATGTCATTGTTGATATACTTTACGGTTGCATTCCAAAATGTCCTTTTTTTGAGGAAAATTTTATTCAATATCTAAAGTTAATGTTACATGTACTATAGAGTATTGAGTAAAATTGTCTGAAAAAGGACGTTTTGAAATACAACCTAGATCAATGTGCACAAAAGTCTTCTACTAAACTATGCAAAGTTTTGGATTATTTAAAATGACAATGTATTGATTTCTTTACTTCATATGTAATCATATGTAATTCATATATAATTCATATGTAAACATATAATTTATGATTTATTTATTTTATAACTCAAAAATTTGCATGGTAATTTGCAAAATGATAGATTTTTTTGTTCAAATTGATCTAAATTACAAGCTATTATGTCATTCATATTAAAATGAACAATATCTGAGAAACTATAATGTACAGGTTATAACGGCATTGCGATTTTTTGCAACTGGATCTTACCAAATGAACATTGGTAAAAATATATTCATGAGTGTTAGCCAGTCAACAGTCTCCCACAGCATCCATGAAATTATAGATTATAACAAGATCAGATATTATGAATGAGTGGATTAAGTTTCCTAGTACATTAGCAGAATTGAACAAATTGCGAACACAGTATGAATCTAATTGATTCTATTTTTACATATAAAAATAAATATAAAATATATCAGTATAATGTAGTCATATTTTGTATATTATATACACATTCTAGTATTAATATTATATTACTTTGTTTTGTTAATTTAGATTCTACAGGAAATTTGAATTCCCAGGTACAATAAAAAGGTGTATTGACTGTACCCATATCGCTATTGTCGCACCAACGGCGAATGATAACGTTTACCCAGAACATATATATGTTAACAGAAAAGGATACCATTCAATTAATACTTAATTGGTAACAATAAATTAAATATTATACATTTGTTACATTAAATTTCACATATTATATATGTGTACATTGCATCTTTATAATACGTATATATTTATTATAGATATGTGACTGGCAGATGAAAATTATGCACATTAATGGACGTTATTCTGGAAGCGCTCATGATACATTTATATGGAACAACTCTAATGCAAAAAACGCTATAATTAATCTTTATAGGCGCTATCCACACAAAAATTTCCATTTAGTAGGTAAGATATTGATAAAAATTGCGAATATATATATAATGCATGATCTAATGTTATAAAACGTAAAAAAAAGCATAAGTAAAGTGAAGAGATATGGCCTATACGACTGAACAGAAAAGTTCTTTATCATTTCACAATTTTCGCAATAATTATTGACCTATAAAGTAATGAAAATAAGTGTATGAGAGCACGGCATGTATATAAACATGTGGGTAGTCTTAGGCATTACGCAGTTATATTCATTTAATAACTATTGCGAAAATTGCGAAATGATATATACTTTCCTACTAACTTTAATGTGCTATATCTATATAAATGTGTCGTACTTTATATGAAATACGTTGCATGTATATAAGTATATAGCAAAAAAATTTACAATATTTGCAAGGAAATTTTTTATATGAAATAGTAATATCTTTTGTAAAAATTATAAATTAACACATGAAAACTAATATTTAATATAACATAAAAAATTATTACATTGAAACATTTTGCGTTTCAGGTGATTCGGAGTATTCTCTCAGGCCTTGGATGATGACACCTATATTAGGTGCTGTCGAAGGTACTCCAAAAGCCGCATATAATAAAAAATAAATAAGATGTCGTGCATTAATTAAGAACAATGCAATGGACTTTAAAAGATACGATTTACATGTCTACTGAAGCACAGAATATTGCATTACTCTCCTCCAACAGCATCTAAAATTATATATACATGTGCTATATTATATAATATGTCCATTACTGAAAATGTGCTATTATATTTAAACGATGATAATGAAGATATAGACTTTGGTGACTTTTATAGATATAGACTTTTATATAACGAAAATCATGTTGAAAATGAAGAAAACGTACCTGAAAGAAACGTCCATAGAATTGATCCAGAACTTGCAGCTGGCAGAAATAATTACCCAGTAAGCAAATTGAGCGCAGATTGCGCGCAGATTGGCAGCAAATTTGATCAAAAACCCACAGCAAAACCATAGCCACCTAGTCTGTGTCTACATTAGGCTACGGTTTTGGCGATAGATCTTGCTGTCGGGCAATTGGTGCCAAATTTGCAGCAAAAACCGCTCAAAGCTTGCAGCGCAGCAAGGTCTGCACGGTTTCTGCCGCCAATTTGCCGTCAAATCGCTACAAGTTCTGCGCGGTTTTTGCTGCAAATCTGCAGCAATTATCCGACAACAAGCTCTGCCGCATATTTGGCGGCAATTTGGCAGCAAGATATAACAGATCCTGCATCAAATTTGTTATCTATTTGCCATCAAAAGTTGATAGCAAGCTCTGCTCGAAATCTGTTCACGCAGATTTGGCTATCTGGATACATAGTACACATAATAATTATAGATTTTCAGTACTGGCAGTGAATTTCATAATGTAGTTTTGGATATATAAGTGATGTAATCAAAACTATATGAAAAAGTGAATTAATTTACTTTTTGCCATTCCCATAAGATTGGATATGTATCAGATAAATTTATGCATAAATGCAGATGCATCTATGTATCATATACATAATACCTAGATAGCCACCTGTCTATGAAGTTGCCGTCAAGTTGCTGAGAGCCGTTGAAGCAACTGTTTTCGAAAAAGTAGGGACAAGGCGCTTCTACATTATAGTTGCGTTCTGAAATTCACTGCCAGTACTGAACTATAATATACGTAACATAAACTATAGATTTTCAATACTCGCAGTGCATTTCGGAACGCAGCCTATGTTCGTTGGATTGTGCTCACGTATATTCTTCATGAGTCGACAACAAGTTGACAGCAACATGACGACAACAATTGCTTAAATATGAATGATGTACATATGATAACATTATCATCGCATATTCCAACGAACATAATGCAGAAGCACCTAATCATAACTACTAATGGCTCTTGCACACAGGACGCGGTAATGCTTGTCGTGCGGCAGAAATCTGCGCGACAGCCAATCAATATGTTGTTTTTCTGTAAAAGCTAGAAGATTATTACGGAAAGCAGCATATTGATTGGCTGTCGCGCGGCAAGCATTACCGCGTCCTGTGTGCAGGAGCCATAAGAAATACTGAAAAATTATTAGTGATTAAGTATTACCAATAATTCAGTAATTTTTTGGCCAGTGCTTAATTTCTGGTGAATACTGATAATAAAATCACTGTTAAATATTAATAGTAATTAATAGTAATTAATAGTAATTAAAAGTATAATAGTAAATTAATAGTAAATACTGAGAATTATTGTGCGAAGATGAAAAATGAGAAAAAATCATAATATTTAAAAAATATATTTATAATTCTTAATTTTCTCATGTCTCATAAATCATTTTAGATATCGAAGATTGTTAACAACACACACTCCAAACTTTCGTGAATTCTCCCCTCGATAGTTTCAATCCGAAGCGGTATATCACCGGTCACTAATCCATGTCCTGACTCCATTAAAATGTTGCTTAACCTGAGGATCGAGTGTCATGCGGCGATCCCCAATAACTCCAACGATATTCTTATGATTTACGCTTATATAATGGTTGCTTTCCAACAAGAGACACAAGTCGATACAAACATCATTCTATCTTTGTTCCACCTTTAGTGAGTAATAAAGATAGGATGATACTTGTGTCGATTTGTGTCTCTTGTTGGAAAGCAATCAATGGGTGCTTTCCAGTTGCGTACACTGTGTTACACAAAATCAGTTTATTGGTTGCATATTATCTTACAAGATATTTTAGATAATATGTGACCAATAAACTGGTTTTGTGTACGTGTGTGTCAAGATGGTTAAGCAATTGGAAAGCACCCAATATATCCTTATAGTTGGTATTTCCGAAATGTCCAGGGTTGGGTCAAGTTGAGTTAGTTCCACTATAGTATCCGTTACATATACTATAGTGGAACTAACTCAACTCGACCCAACTCTGGATATTTCGTAAACACCCAAGGTTCATAGTGGGTGTTTCCGATAATACCTCTCCAAGTCATTTTCCTAGAGCAGAAATAAGTTACAGACATCACTATCTACTACTATTATGTGATTCATGACAACCCAAAGCTACCTAATGCTGTCTCACGACTGCAAGCAGTGGATTAGGTAAAACAATACCGTAACAAATACACGAGATAATAATTTTGTAAAATTGTATTATTGATTACTTAGGTAGCCAAACCTGCGCGAACAGATTTCGAGCAGAGCTTGCTATCAACGTTTGATGGCAAATAGATAACAAATTTGATGCAGGATCTGTTATATCAAATCTTGTTGCCAAATTGCCGCCAGATGTGCGGTAGAGCTTGTTGTCGGGTAATTGCTGCAAATTTGGCACCAATTGCCCGACAGCAAGATCTGTCGCCAAAACCATAGCCTAATGTAGATATAGATGGCTATTGTTTTGCTGTAGGTTTTTTATCAAATTTGGTGCCAATCTGCGCGTAATCTGCACTCAATTTGCTTACTGAGCATAAAATCATCTGGTGTTGTTTTCTAAAATTTTATTTATTCTTAATTAAAAAGTTATATAACCATTAAAATATATATTATACTTTTCAAATATTATCCTAAAGTAAAAAGTCACACTGTTTTAACCTATTTGCGAGTATTGTTTTTACATGACTCGTGCATATGCAAGTCCACAATAAATTATACCATTAGAGTATATTGATGACAAAATAAGATAGATTTGTTTGCATAGTTTGTTTTAAATTGTATGTAATTCTACAAACGTTTCTTAATGTTACTATTTTTTAACATTATTTGAGTTATTTCTTTTATACTTTAATACTCATTACAACTAAACATTTTTAGATAAAAAATGGACGTACTAGAAATGTGGGAAATATTTTTTGATCATCTATCTGATAAAGATAGAACTTTCAACCTCCACGGGAATATCATATAAAGATCCCACATTTTTTTGAAAACATTGTTGTAGCATATTCATTGACAGGTAAAAGAATTTGAAATTTTGCTGTATTATAATAATTTATTGTTTTAAGTTTTGCTGTATTATAATAATTTATTGTTTTAAGTTTATATAAATGTTTTTGCATTATATGTTTTGATTACAATAAACTATATTAACATTATTAAAATAGATTTTAAATCTATCTTGTTTTGTCAATATACTCTAATAGCATAATTTATTGTGGACCTGCACCTGCACGAGTCATGTAAAAACAATACTTGCAAATAGGTTAAAACAGTGTGACTTTTTACTTTAGGATAATATTTGAAAAATATAATATATATTTTAATGGTTATATAACTTTAATTAAGAATAAATAAAATTTTATTAGAAAACAACACCAGATGATTTTATAATCAATAATACAATTTTACAAAATTATCTCGTGTATTTGTCACGTTATTGTTCTGCCACTGTTTGCAGTCGTGAGACAGCATTAGGTAGCTTTGGGTTGTCATGAG
>NW_022639609.1:778447-788691 GCF_010583005.1 Odontomachus brunneus | reverse complement strand
TGTTGAGATAACAATAGAATCCCCAATTCAATTCTCAATTGAATTCTCAATTGAATTCTCAAATGCCGTTCATTTATTTGTAAAAATCGCATGGATTCTCGATCCTGTGTCACATGGCATCCATCTTTAAATGACTATGCGCTTTTCAGTACCTAACCTCAACGGTACCCTAACCTAGACCGCGTTCCGTTTCACGCATATGCGCGCATTTATCTATAGTTCGTGTTACGTATATTGTAGGCAATGCGCGCATAATGCGTGAAACAGAACGCAACCATAGTCAAAGCTAGAGAATCTCTAGTACAGAGAATCGCCAACTTGGTCACGTAACTAGTTGATTGACTGGCATAAATATATACGGATTTAGACATTGCGACGCCAATGCAGAACAAATGCTTTTATATATATATATATATATATATATATATATATATATATATATATATATATAAAAAGCGGGAGGGTCCCGATTGCCGACAGTACGATTGACCACAAATTGTAATGATTGGTTCGATCTGGTAATTCACTAGATAATTCTTATCATCGATTGGTTTGTGTGCAATCGTATGTAGGCAATTGGGACGCTCCCCTCGCAAACATTATTCTATCTTTGTTGCTCATAGATGTTAAACGAAGATAGACGCTCGCGAGCGTTGCGAGCGTGTTAAGCCCGTATCAAACTATGGATTAAGATTGAGATTGAATTGAAAAGTGGCCAATCAGAGTAAAGTTCACCAAACTTGAGCTTAGCAAATTTTGTTTCGATTGACTAAATTTCAATTCAATCTCAATCCTAATCTATAGTGTGATACCGGCTTTATGGAACGCGCCCTATGAATACCGGGCATGGTACCGGCGCAGTAGATTAGGTTGGTTGACAGGTTGCGATTAAATAACATAGTTTCTAGTGTTTATTGACTCAATTTTTACTTACAATTCTGCACAACCACAATAATTACATCTTCAATAATTACTTATTTAATTTTATATTTCCCCTCATTCTTCGCTTATATCAAGTGTAGAAACGTAATTGCGTTTTTAACAAATTTTTTTCATCACTCGCTATAAGCAATTTACTGATTATGTAACTTTACAAATGGGATAACAACATTAAACTGTTATTATTTGTTGTACTTTTATATTGCATTTCTGAAAACTTTTATTACATTTTCATACATTTGTATATTCATAAAAGATTTTGTGTTTTAACTTAACACCTATATTCGAAGCCAATCTTTTGCTGATTATATCGCTATATTGTCCCTACAGTATGCAACGTTATATATCAAGTATCAAAGAGAATGGTTAATGAGAAATAATGGAGCATACAATTCCGTCCGACATCCTCGACGATCTTAGTAGGTTGGTTTCTTTATTTGATATCTTATACAATAATAACGATAATTTAATATTTAAGTATGTTATGATACATCTGACTTCTATGACTATTCATATGACTATTATCTATCGACATTATTGTTGCAGTCGATTTATCATTAACGTACCTGAGGAAGAAAGAAAAGACTTGGTGCGAATATGCTTTCAAATCGAATTGGCACACTGGTTTTACTTGGACTTCTACTGCACTGAAGAAAATCCCAAGTTGAAGCCATGTAATATGAAGGACTTTGCTACGCATATATTTCAGCACATACCTTTTTTAATACCACATGTGCCCCATATTGACGCTGTGCTAGAACAATGGAGAGAGTACAAGCAGAATGTGCCAACATTTGGTGCAATTGTATTAAATGAAAATATGACCAAGGTACTCTTGGTTCAAAGTTACTGGGCAAGGAACAGCTGGAGCTTTCCCAAAGGGAAAGTAAACGAAGATGAGGAACCTCTGCATTGTGCAGTACGAGAGGTCTTGGAAGAGACTGGCTTTGATATATCCAATTTGATTGACAAAAACGAGTACATTGAATCTGCAATAAACGATCAAGTGGTGAGATTGTACATAATCTCTGGTGTGCAGCAAGACACCAAGTTCCAGCCAAAAACGCGGAAAGAAATCAAGAATGTCGAATGGTTTGATGTGGCAGATTTGCCAAATAACAAAAAGGACATGACTCCTAAAGTAAAGATTGGCGTCGGGCCAAATGCATTTTTTATGGTGGTACCTTTTGTCAAGTAAGTATTTATAACAGAATATTAAACGTTTATTAACCTTTTATTTGGTAATGTTCCTTTCAAGCAACACTGATTTCTCATAAGTTATGATACAAAAAATGCAGTTATGATACAAAAGATGCAGGGAGCATTTATTTAACACTAATACTTTGGAACAACGTTCAGGCTATATTCTGATATTCATTGTAAGTATTAAAAATCTATAGTTCATATCACGTATAACATAGATTTTTTTCAGTAGTGGCAGTGAATATCAGAATGCAACCCTGGTTACCTGTTTGTGTTATCTCAATAGTTTTAATTTTTGCTACTAGATAACAAAAATCGTTGAAAATATATCTTTAAAACAATATTGTGGAAACAATATAACTGAATTCAGAAGACACATCATTTTTTTTTATTTTATTTAACACTCAAGATTTTTTTCTTTAAATTTTTTGGTCTGTCAAATAAAGGGTTAAGATTCTTGGTGCCATTGCTGCAGAACTCTGGATTGATGAGATAGAATTTTATCAAACATGAAAATTTGTGCCAAAAATTCATGCACAATATTTTAAAATAAAACAATATTTGTATGAAAGAACACTTCAGATTGCTTGAGCATACTTGCGTAAAATGCTCCAAAAACTATCTTTGAAACATGATAAAATCATGAGAAACAGTAAGTAAAAAAAGTAAGTCACGTTAATTTTATAGTGATTTATTGATTGTTAGAGAGCAAAAGGAAAGCATTCAGATTATTTTACAAATATGTCTAATCAATTACAAGTATCATTTTATAAGTGTCTTTTTATTTCAACGTATTTTACAAGGATTTTTAACGTATATTTTTTCGCTTCTTACGTTATCAATCGAGAGTTCCGCGGCGAGAAATCGGGAACCTTAAGTATTAAAATAAGTCAATTGGTCAATAAATAGTTTATCATATGGAATTTCTGACGTCTTATGTGTTTTTATGTAGATTCTGAAAATAAACTTAGAATTTCTCCATCACCTACAGTTTTTTTTGTTACAATCCTCGGAGATTTTACATATTGTATATATATATATGTACATGGGATTTCCACGCAAATTCGCAATAATATTTAATTCTAAATTTTTCATATTAAAGGGTACTATTAATATTAAGTATCTTCTAAAAGCTTCTCCATTCAAATAATATATTTATCTATAAAATTAAAATTAACAATTTTTCTTCTTTCACGCAATTTTTCTCCAATTAATTAGACACAAGATAAAAACTAATATATTTTTTTATTTTAAAAGAAGACATGTGATCCAAATACATCAAAAAATCATCACACACAAAAATATCATTTTACTCTGTTAAGAAAAGTGATTACTCAGTTTACTTTCTTTATTTTAAGTAATTGTTATCTTCAACAAAGAATATTTTCTTGATAATAGTGTTAAAATATACTCACTACAAATTTGAGAAAAGTTTATTATCATGCATTCGAAAGGAGAATTTATTCTCTTTACAAGAATATCGTAAAACTTTATCAAAGAAAAAATTGGTTTGACTTTATGTATTAAGCAAACCAAATGTTTGTTATAATTTAATATTCTTCATTGAAATGTTAATCTTTAATAGAATTGAAAAAAAAATATACATATTTTTGGAATTTGATGCTTATGATAAATTTATGGTAGATTTTCGTATATATAAACTTATGAAACAACTAACATTTACTCAATATATAATATCTATTTTTCTATGTGTAGTTTCTACATTTTAAATTAGGTGATCCATATTTATTTGTATACCTAAAGAAAAAATTAATTTCCTTAAAACTTAGAAATCACACCACTGAAAACTTCTGGGTGATAGAGAAAGATGTAGGCATTTTTAATTCAGTTTAAAAAATATTGATTGTGAAGATCATACAATTTGATCCACGTGACAAAAAGTTTTCTTCTGTAGATCAATATAATTAATGGAAGTCAGTGTGGCAATCAACATGTTAAAAACTTGTAGCACATGTGTATTGATATTGTTAATTTTGTTCAGACGAATAAAGCGATGGATACAAGAGAAGCAGCAACGCGAGAGGAACGTTACGACGACTCGAAGACATAGGCATAAGTCCTTAGGAGACGTCGAAACGGTTCCGAAGAGTAAACGACAACAGCAATTATTTCCCCACTCGGTACAGGTAGGCAAATCATATTTTGCGTCTTTATTTCTGTGATTTGTGTACGCTGCAATATAAACTAATTCTCACGTATGTTCTGGTATGGCACTTACAGAATGAAATTCCAGATTTTAAAGAGTTTAAAAACAGTCGTCAGTCGAACACCTCTCCAGCTCGTAATCGTCGCGGTGTGCACGATAATAAAAACACTCCGTCGAAGGCTGCGTTGAAAAGGAATCTATTCGGCGATCACGATGAGGATCAATCGCCTTTAGTTCTCGCGAAACAGTTAATTGATAGTCCTCAACAGCAGCAGCCATGTACATTCCTCAATGATCCTGCGATTCAATCGATCAAGTGCACCGATTTCAGTTACAAAATGCAATCGTCGGAGAAAGAAGTAAAAGGTACTTTGTACTTAAAACTCTTAACTGTACGCCGCGAAACACTTGATTGATGACGCCAGAAGTAAGAAAATGCATGGCCAAAGTTTCTGCAAAGTATAAAAAAATTGAAAGTATCGAAATGAAAAGATATATCCAAAAAATAATACCTGCAATCGATTAAGCACACATTTCTAAAGTATTCCCGACATTTTCCTATAGCTCTAACAAATAAATAATCATTAACATTAAAATTAACATGATACGCGACTTCCCTTTTTAACTTACATTTCCTTATTATTTTGTCATGTTAATTTTATGGCTATTTGTTGAAAATTTGTTCAGAAATTTCAGCATGCATTTCTTCGCTTTTAATGTTACAAATCAAGATGACCGCGACGAGTAGCCAGAAGCCTTAATGCTTACAATCTAAATGCCACAGACGTACACGACACGCATATACACACATACTTTTTCTCTTTTAATATGTTATTCAATAACAATAGTATTATACAGAAACACATTGTTTGCAGGTCCTCGCAAAAAAAGCCTACCAGAGGGAAATATCAAGCCGCTGTTGTTCGGAGACGCCGCTCGCAAACTACAAAAAGACTTTAAGACCATTCCACCACCGCCCTTCGATCTAGAACACAACTGTTCACCATTCATAACGAAGAATGTGGACGTTCAAGGCTATCCCGCAGAAATTCGTTCGAAAACTTGGGATAATTTTAAATTTAATAGAGCGATTCTCGATTGTCTCTATGTAGGTATATAGTCTCTCTCTCTATATATAGCTGTACACTTAGTTGCGTTGATGCTATACCATTCCCCAGATCGATAGTCACTAGAAAGTTTTGACCACCCGTGTCTGTTTCTAGCTGATCATTTTTCATAACTGTTGATTCATCTGGCAAGCGGGAATGTGTCAAAATAGAAGTGACATTTTGACAGCTTGACGTTTCATACATACGTGTTTTTATCAGAAGTTTATCCGCTCACGTGTAACGCGCAATCAGTAGAAGAAGAATACGAATATTAAAAAAGATATGTATGAAGTTTTTACTTTATTGGAATAAAATAGAATGTTTATTAATAACAAATAATTTGAGAGCAAATAATTTGAGTGAAAATATTAAAAGCAGAGACTTTATGTCTATATGTGTATAAATTTATTATAATTTTGTATATTAATTTCTTACTTACTTTTTTTTAACATTCTTACTCTTATTCTACTAATTGCGCGTTACACGTGAGCGGATAATCTTCTGATAAAAACACGTATGTATGAAACGTCAAGCTGTCAAAATATCACTTCTATTTTGACACATTCCCGCTTGCCGGATGAATCAACAATCATGAAAAATGATCAACTAGAAACGAACATGGCTGGTTAAAACTTTTTAATGACTATCGATCTGGGGAATGGTATAGCATCAACGCAACTGAGTGTACAGAAAAATGAATTAAATTGGACATCCAGATACTCTAACGTAGGAGCGAATGTAATACATTCAGCTATAATCTATTGCGATGAAAGAGACGCGGATTTACTACGAAGTATTCTTTCAAGTGGAATTTGTTCTTTTATTATGAAATCTTGGTAATCCAATGTTCATGATGGCTTTAATAAGCTTTAGAAAACAGATTGTCCTTAAAACTCATGTCATACAAGTAATGCTGATCTACATTTATAACTGTAAAAAGGCGATTATACAGCGCATAAATAATATTATGCATTATAATTTGGTTTTGATATCAGCGCTTTCCTGCCTAACAGAAGAGCCTCTATTGTATTCAACAAGATAACGTTAATTGAATTAACGTTTATTAACGTTTATTAACGTTTATTAACATATAATGTATTTGAAGAGGATATTGAGGGCGATTACCACAACAAAGACGATTAGCACGATATGGCCGATGAAGACGATTTTCTCAAAGACGCGAGTGCCTGTCTGCACACTTTTGACAATTTCGTTATTCAATTCAAAGACTATTTTACTTTCTTCGATGAGTTTATTCTTTGTGTCCTCGTCCAACGTCTCCGCGATTTTGTTCATCGATTCGCGCAGATCACGCTTCAACTGAAATATATTGCTTTGCCCAAAGTTCGTAACATTATTGCCATTTGACGGTGACGCTTTAAAAAGCGAAACTTTCTGCATAAACTGCCTCTTTTTGCGCAGGATCATACCACCACTGAGGAGGCCCATGTAAAGATGATAAATATACGCCATTAGCAAAGTAGGATCTGTGTCTTCCACTTCTCTCAAACGCATTAGATACTTGGCAACACTGTCTCTGCAATTTGTAATATTTTTACAAATTAGAAAGATTCTTCGGATATATTTTATTACTGATAAATTTATCTTTCATGATCACATGCATACCCACAAACTATGATATTTGTATTCAATGTAGATGCTCATTTGAATCGTATCAAATATATATAAAAAAAGTAAATATAAAGTGATGGTAGGACTAAACGTCCAGTACTGGCACTTTGCCTATTTTCAGCAGTCTCACATGGACTTTTATTAAATATTAAGGTAAAAGTACCAACATCTGGACACTAATAATACTTGTACTTGTACTTCTTATTGTTTTATTTTCAGATACGAATTTAAACTTTTAATTTAGAATATATGTATATATACATGTACCTGTGATAAACTAATATATATATAAACTTTACGGCGACTTTAAATATCACGAAATTCAGCAGCGTTGAGTTCCTTACGACTGATTATATTACACTTATATTTATCACATAGAATAATGAAAGAAATAAAAATATTAAAAAATTTTCCAAAATTTGTTCCAAACAATATATCATGATAATATGAAAATCTAAGTATAATTTTTAATAAATCTTTTGTTACATCAATATAACAGAAAACTTATATATTGTAATTGATGTAAATTTAATAATTAATTCAATACAGTATATTTATTTCATATAAACGTAATTAAAGAAATTGTGCAGTTTTCATTATTGATTGTCTTATGTAGTGATAATTATACACACATGAAAGTTTAGGTATATATTAAAATATTCATATTTAAGGTTCCTAATCTTTCGCCGCGATGATCTTGATTTATGACGTCAGGAAGGACGAAATGTATGCTCAAAATTTCTACAAAGCATGTCAAAAAGATATATTCAAAATATATTTGCAATTGATTAAACGCATCTCTAAAATACTCCAAATGCATTTCTTTTGCTCTAATAATCAATAAATAACTGTGAAATTAACATTACAAAATAATGAGGAGAATATAAATTAAAAAGAATGTTTGCATATTACATTAATTTTACGGTTATTTATTGATTTTTAGAGCAAAAGGAAAGCATTTGAAATATAAGCGTACTTGATTGTATGCAAGTGTCATATCTTGGGCATATCTTTTTATTTTGACATACTTTGCAGAAATCTTGGGCATACATTTCCTCGTTTTTGAAGCCATCAATCAAAAGTTCCATAATAAAGGACTAGGAATTTTAAAAACCAAAACAGTAAAAATATTCAAAGTTAACCAGTTAGCGTCCAAGCATTGGTACTTTTATCTTAAGATAAGTTTATAAGACTAAAAATTTTTTTTTCAAATAAATTCAATTTAATTAAGATGATTAAGAGATTAAAATAATAATTAATAAATTTCCATACACTTTCATATTTGATAAAATCCATGAAAAAGTCATTGAACTTTTATCCTACTTGTTGCTATATTTACTCCATACAACATATACCTAGGACTATAGTTCTTTCTCCACCCCTTTCCCAAGTAATGATCAAGATCTTGCTCGAAAGCCTCTGTACGTTGAAGCTCACTGAGTGAAAGCAATCCAATTTTGGTGTTCTTTAATCTAATCATTGCACCCTCCAAGTAGCGAAACACCTCATAGAAGACCAGAAGCCCGTCAGCCCATATAGAGTCATCAAGGAAGCCTGATAGAGAGTACACAAGACCTCATATAATACAAAGCTTGGCATTATGACTATACAACAAATATAACCCAATATTTATAAATCATGCTTTTTGCTATGGTAATTATTCAGTTTAGTGACCTCACCTCCGATTAAAAATAGGCTTAATCGACACGTTTTTGCACGAGAAACAACTTTTTCCTCTGACAAAATTGTCGCTCTATACCGAGTAGCGAGATATTAGCCAACAAAGTGAACGGCGCGTTAG
This sequence comes from Odontomachus brunneus, assembly GCF_010583005.1. Taxonomy (NCBI): domain Eukaryota; kingdom Metazoa; phylum Arthropoda; class Insecta; order Hymenoptera; family Formicidae; genus Odontomachus; species Odontomachus brunneus. Next base: position 779,840 of record NW_022639609.1, on the reverse strand, counting down.
GTTAGAAAATCTGTCATACCGTCTATGGGCGCGTTCCGTTACATGCTCGCGAGCGTCATTCTATCTTCGTTTAACATCCATGAGCAACAAAGATAGAATGACGTTTGTGAGCATTGCGAGGGTGTAACGGAACGCGCCCTATCTCTAGTTGTGTGACTGGGGGCTTCGCCCCCCAGACCCCCCGCATCGTGACGGGGTAGGAGCCGCAGTCTTTTGTGAGAAATTCACTCTTTAGCTTAAGCACAAGAGATTGCAGCCCCCATCCCGCTGCGGTGCGGGGGGTCCTGGGAGCGAAGCCCCCCAGTCATACAGCTAGAGATGGACGGTATGACAGATTTTCTAACCTAACGCACCCTCCACTTTGTCTATTAATATCTCGCTTCGCAATAAAAAGTGACGATTTTGTCAAATAAGAAAGTTGTTTCCTTAACAAAAACGCGTCGATTGAGCCTACTTTCATCGAAATTGGAGGTGAGGTCACTAAACTGAATAATTACCTTTGCTATTATAGGACTTTTGTTTGCCTCAGTGTAAGAATATTTACAGACTGTCTTATTAGAATGCAATCAATCACGCAACTTGCAGCCAGATATACGAGCGAAACGCTAAAAATCTACCTAGATATTCCCAAGGATTTCCAAGGAGATGTGTCTTACCGAATGCCAGTTTTGCGTTTACTAGGGCATCGCTGATCGCGTGTATTCCCCTGGTGGCTTTTGCCATTTTCTCGCAAAAGTTCTCCTCTTTGTCCGGCATTTTAGCGTGACACGTCGTAACGGGAATTACGTGAAGAGCTTGACGTGCGTCGATACGCGGACTCGTCTTACACTGTCATCGTGTCGGATTCTCGCGCACTGTGTTCTCCAACTGTCACACGAAAATTTTCGCTGTCATACCACCGCGACCGCGAATGTCGACATCCACCAGGGACATAGTCCCTGCGCACTGACGCCAGCGGTCACGTGTTGCATCATGTACGAAAACAGCGCTCACAGATGTCATGCTAGTCGCTCGGCGCGAAGCATCGTTTGGCACGCACGCAGTAACAGGTACACCTTTTAATTGCAATTTCTCTATTTCCCCGTTGTTTTCCCGCTATTTCCCCGTTCCACCAAAGTGCCAGCATATCTTTCCTCGATATTAAGCGTGGAGAATGTAATGAAGCGTGACTGAAGGTGGCAGATTGGCCAATTATTGCGATGCTTCGACGACACTTCGTGGCATTATTAAATGGCGGAAACGCTAATAATCAAAGATGGTCGGCGCGGAGAAAACAGAATTATATTCAGATGTCTGAATATAATTGATGCGGAAAATAGTAATCTGCTGTGCGCTTCACCACTCTCTCTCTCTCTCTCTCTCTCTCTCTCTCTCTCTCTCTCTCTCTCTCTCT
>NW_022639609.1:772520-775027 GCF_010583005.1 Odontomachus brunneus | reverse complement strand
TCTCTCTCTCTCTCTCTCTCTCTCTCTCTCTCTCTCTCTCTCTCTCTCTGTGTGTGTCTCTTTTGTAATGTCACATAAATCGCAGTTGGCGGAAAGAAAACAGGCATGAACACATAGAAAACACACGCATTTCGCAAAAGCATCTCTTGTGAATGTGTCTCGTAGGTGTGTTTGTCTGTATCGAGTCGCGTTGAATTTCTCACAGCCGTCTCTCGATTCTTGATCGATCGAGTCGGGTTCGATACATTGCGCAACATAGCCTATTCGTCTTTTTTTAACCTCTTACTCTCTAAATAACCATATAATCTTTCCGTTTGCCTTCCTCTTTTCTCGCCCAATGTTCGTGTGTGCACAATTAATTCAGTTTCAAGTACGAAAAGTATAAGTGGATGTTAAATGAAAAAGAGTGCACAAGACGAGTCTGTCGCGAGAGTAATCGGCTTTCGTTCTGTTCCTCAGTGCAGCATTCGGGCGTCGTATTTTCGGAATGGATTCGTCCCGTGGTTCGTCGCGATCGCGCTTCGATCGATCGTGCGGCAAGGAATCCGCACGGAACCGCAAGATGTCGAGCTGCCGCGCAACATAGCAGGAGAACATGAGTCGCAAGTTGCTGCGCGCCCAGTGACGTATCAGGAAGGCTCGTGATGATGACGTACGCGCGCTTATCACTAGTGGTTCTCAATTTTGGAAGATGCAGGAAAATAAGAACGTATCTCATAATACATGTATATGACATTGATTATTTCGTTCATTTCATATTCTGCTTTTGAACTAACAGCGATAGGTCATGGAATTTAATATTAAATATAATATAATATAGTATTAAATTCATTATATTAACGAGGGATATTCGGTAATCTGCAACTGTGGACAATAGCTATCAAAAATATTTTAAATAATACTTTGTTATTGAACTTACTTTGTCTTGTTCATTCACTTATATTTAAGAGTAACATAAATAGCAATATCTCATAACGATTACAAAACAACTGATTTTTCACCATTAAGTTTGTCATAAAGTATACTGTAGCATTATATTACAATATTGTAATATTATATATATATTTATTACATATGATTCTTTAGACAAAATAACTTAAAAATAAATAAAAGTATATCGAATACATAAAAATCCAGAAAAGTAATTTGAATAATATTATAAAACAAATATATTAACTATAAACTTTTGAATTTATGAGAGAAAAAACATTTAAAAAATAAACATTTATTTGGAGGGTACTAACAACATATTTATCTAAATCTAAATGCTTTTGTTTAACTACAATAAATAATTACTTTCATGAAAACCTAATGTTTTAAGCAAATATTTATTTTCTTATTTCAAAAATATTTCATATATTAGAATAAATAAATAAATAAATAAATAAATAAATAAATAAATAAATTTCATATATTAGAACAAATAAATATGTTATTACTACCCATCGTGCGCGCGAATAAATATTTTTTAATTTCTAAATTTTTTCTTTCATAGTAGAGGATATAGAAAAAAATATTTTTAATCCTAGACTTTAAACTGGTTATGAAAAAAATCAAATTGTAAGTAAAGATGTAGAAAAAATATCTTCGATTTAGTACTAATTTTCCAATAATAATTTAATCTTAAATCTAATTTAAACTAGTATTGAAAAATCGACATTTAAAGTTAGCTCGTTTAAAGAATTTTATATAATAAAAATATAAAAATTCTATATAAGAATTCTATATAATATATAAATATAACATTGTTATTATGTTATTGTACCTATTATATTATATTATTGTATACATTATATAATTATATTAATTGTATACATTATATAATATCGTATATCACAAATTCACAATGGTGGAAACACTTTCTCATAATTAAAAAAAATTTTTTTTTAATCGTTTTTATTGTGGTTAAGTATAAATGAATAAACAAGATAATTTTAACAGTCTTATTTATTTGTTGAGCTTTTACTTAAAATATTAAAATAATATTAATAACAATAATTAGATAAAGTAAAATTGATGTTATCCTTTTGCATAGTCAATGTCGTTATTTAGACATTTTTCAGTTCTTAGATATAAATTTTTTTTAATATTTAAAAATATTTATATTGTAGCTTTATAAGTGACTGTTATTTTTTCTTGTGAAGCTATATGCTTCACTCTGATGTACGAAAATACCTCAGCTACAATAGCCTGATTTATATTTTAATGTTATTTACGGCTTTTATGTATAGAATATTTATAGTTCGTTGTATTTTTCACATCTTTCATTGCATACTACGTGTCCCAGAAAAGTTCTCAAACAGAGAGAGAGAGTTATTAAATTTTAATAATTTAAAATATATAAATATTATAAACTCTTTCGGTAAACAACATTCAAAAGCTTCATTAAAAACATTTTAAAATAATGTAGACTTTATTCATAACTGCTACATGTATAAACTCCGTATGAATAATATATATATATATATATATATATATATATATATATATATATATATATATATATA
>NW_022639609.1:737895-772248 GCF_010583005.1 Odontomachus brunneus | reverse complement strand
ATATATATATATATATATATATATATATATATATATATATATATATATATATATAATGTATTATTCATATCTATTTCCGAATTCTATGAAAACATTCATCAGCTCTTGTGAAGAGATTGTACATTGCATTTGTACAAACCTTGAAATTTTGTTATTTTATAAATCATGTACTTTTTTTTATGCCATACGTATTATTATAACTTTAGTTCTCTCTCCACAAACTATAGCACACAAGTTTACTTTCTCTCTTATGTTCGCCTTTTTAAAAATCGATCAATAACATAATAAAAATAAAATATTATTCCAAAATTACAAAACAAAACACTAAAACTATAATAATGAATCTTTTAAATGTTGTAAGATTTTATAACATTTATACTTTTTAAGAGTTATTAGACTTAAAAACTGCGCACGAGAAAACTCTTAGAATACCATATTTAAGGATATAAAAAATACATTCTATTGAAGAGTGTCTCTTTTTTTAAAGTAAGTTTTCAGCTGAAGTGAGAAACAGCTATGTTATTAAAAAATGCATTTGTATTTTTTTTCTGAGTCTCAAATTCTCAAAATTTGCTGGACTGCTCGTAAAATCCACTTTCGCGTCTGACGGAAGGACACAAGCGAATGTAGTGGTGCACCACGTGCGCCGTCGTAATATTTTCGTCAGAATGTTGCTTGCGTAATTGCGCCGAGTAAATCCCTCATGCGCTCTATTCTCGTGTAGATCATCAGACGATGGCATTGTTAATCCGTGGAAGAGCGCTTGAATAGCGAACATCAACGTCAAATGAGATCTCGAAAAAGAAGATCGGTTGACGTGTGTCGCCCACATGCCTGCTTCAGGTACAAAAGTATAAGCCACGCAAGCGTTCGACGAAGCTTTCCACTCGGATTTTCCCTGTCAATTCTATTGGCGAAGTTTCTTCTCACGATTCAATGCTATAGGATCTCTATTCTTTTAAAGTGAATCAGTAAAGATGTTTTTGAATCAATAAAAAGAACATTCCACCGATAATATCAGTAAATATTCACCGATTTTCAGTGAAGACACTCTTATTTTATAAATCGATTTTATATTTCACTGATTTTGACCAGTGGAAGTGAGATTTCATTGCACACAAATTCGTTATGCGATTATTGTGGTGATGGAATTAACGACTTGTATGCGAAACATTTGCGTACAATCATTACGTACACTATCGGTGTTTACAAACTACTTCAATAAGGAACAGCTGTTACTATTAATTGATTCTTTTAGAGAGCTTTTAAAAAACTGTAAAAAGAAGTAGAGTTTGTAAAAAGAAAAAGAATTTGATAATAATTATGAAGTTGGATAGTTCCATTTGATGAAATAGTTTAAAAACTGAATGTATAAATGAATATGATCAAATAACTTGACAAATATTAACAAATAACCTCAGTAAGGCTTAGTATCTGTTGCTAAGATTGATTATTAATGTGGTGATTATTATCAATTTATGTGATACGTATCATCAAATAATTTATTACATAAAATTATATTGTTTAAAAAATAGATTAAACTGATAACAGTGTTTAACATTTATATCATATGATAAATTATGAAATATTTTGAGGTAATAGTTAAACTATTTAATAATTATTAACAAATTATCTAGTATTTTTTACTTACCAAAACGTTTAATTGGTTCAATTAAATGAAGAATTGGTTTTACTAATTATTTTGTAATTATTACCAGAGATAGTTGATAACTATTACCATATGTAATGTCAATTACCAAATGTTGCACTGAAATACTCATTACATCGCAAATTCATGTGTGTCAATTTTAAATGCATTAACGTATAATTTGACTGAAATTTTTTTACATATTTTCTACGGTTTTAAATCACGAGATTTAATACGGTTAAGATACATAAATTATAATTTAATAAACATGTTTAATAAACGTGTTTTTAAACGTGTTAAATAAACGTGACTTAAAACGGCAAGAAACGTGTAAAAAGAAATTCAATTAAAATAACTCTTAGATTTGCAATGCAAATATATTTGTTAATTATTACAAAACTTTTTCTTGTACTAATTGTAGTGATATATATGTATAATTATCCTGAGAAAAAAATATTTGACAATTTATTTATACGGGATAAAAGTTTATTTCACAGAAATAAGCTTTATTTCATAGAAATAAACTTTATCGGGTCGTTCCTCTCTGATGAAGCAAACTGAAATGTTCGCGAAACGTCGAAATTAAACAAAAATGAATCCACGCGGCTCAAACCCGGAAACCAAATCTAATATGTATGGACACCGCGAAAGCCTAAAAAATCAAATAAATTTTATATCTCACAATTTCAAGTATCTTATATCTCACAAATAAATTTTCAAGTTCTTCTCAGTGCAAACCACCAGTTATAAGTATAGCATTTCAATGAGAAATGACAATTTATTTATAAGGGATAAAAGTTTATTTCACAGAAATAAGCTTTATTTCATATAAATAAACTTTATATCTCACAAATAAATTTTCAAGTATTTTCTTCTCAGTATAAACCACCAGTTATAAATGCAGCGTTTCAATGAAGAATATACTGATTGTACTTTAGAGAGTAACGCGTAATGTTTCGCGATAACGCGACGTAGCGTCGCCAGCTGTCGGACGCGCACACGTACGCACGCCCACGTTCCCCGTCGGCGGCGTAATGGCACGGAGAAGTCCGTTGACCTTCGTCGAGGACGTGCCCATGTCCCCAGGCCGGGTCACACTCGAGTCTTGCGTTCGCAGGGGAACATGTTCGGGAGCGATCAGACTGGCACGTGGCAGCTCGATAAGCGCTCTCCGGGTGGGAGAAAGCGGGTCGCACGCGCTCCTACTCTGTCCACTTACGTATCCGCAGTGACGGATGGAGAGATATCCGGGGTCTCTCCGATGGTACGGTCTAATAATCGAACAGAGACAATCAGAATCATTATTTTAACGAGGGAAATCAAGAGGAGAAATTACGCCGACGGAAGCTGGTTCGACGTGAATTTAACTCAATCTCAAACTTTAAATTGAAATAGCGGAATTATGAATCGAGAGTAATCTGATCAAAGTAGAACTCTTTAATCATATTCGCCAATTGCTTAAGGTAGTTTGGTCAAAAATAGTGAAGTCCCAGATCTTGAAACTTGTAGCAAAATTAATTTAGGTATTAATATGTATGTGTGTTAAATATGGGTTTGATTAACCGTATAGTTTCCGAGAAATTACCGCTTATAATTTACTCTTTTTCTCAATATTTTACATGGCGCTGACGTATAAAAAGTAACACGTAAATGCGCATTTGTCAGCTGCAAATGACCTACGATAAGAATTAATACGAAAATTTGGGAAAAATTAATTGAATACTTACAGAAATACATACATCAGCGAAATTTACCGTACATTATTAGAGTATGATTAATTAGCAAAAATAAGTGTGGCTTTTGCTTTTTCGTTCGCGACCATACTTTGCGGATATGGCAACGTTGTATAGCTTGGCGTCGCAAAGCGCTAATAGAGATGTGACATTGCCACGATCTATAATTTCGCGACTACAACGCAATTCAGCATACTGTTTCTTTTTCTATCATTTATTTCATTTATTTTATCGATTTTTACTATTCTGAGAGAACCAATAATGTTTAAAAATCTGTTTTTCATTTTCACTTAAAAGAATTCATCGGTTGTTGAATCTTTTATTTAAAATCTAATTTTGACTACCACAGTTGGGAAACAATTACCTTAAGACACCCTTGACTTCTGTTTCCTACACTGAGAGAGAAAATATCCGAAAAATAAACAATATTTATTCGGAGAGTATTAATGATATATACTTGAATCTAAATTTTTTTATTTAAATAGAATTGCTTCCATGAGTAAAGCTAAAGCTTTTAAGAAAATAATTTCTTATTTGAAAGATATTTTATGTCAGTATACAAATAAATGTTTACCTATTAAATATTTTTTTATTTCTTAGATATTTTTTGTCTTACATAGTACGCGAAGCGTGTTGAATCTATAAGATATAAGTTTTCTTTTTTCGATTAATTACACTCACGAATTATAAGTTAATGCAATCTTTTATTTATTCTTCCTCATCAATAGAGGGGATCGTGTCCCTTTGACTTAGCCAAAGCTTAATGCTTTTTTCCTTTCTCCAGTGATCGTGTTTTTCGACTCTCTCTCTCTCTCTCTCTTCTCTTAATTCGTCTCCTTTCCTTTAACGTTTTGCAACTTTTATTATGCTTTCTCTTTCTCTCTCTCTCTCTTTTTCTTGTTTTATTACTGTTCGCTGTACTGTAATTTGTAATATGTTATTATTAGAGAGAGATGGGATACTTGTAATGTCGAAACTTAAAACTCCTCGAAACTCTGAAAAGTTTCAAAGTTCAAGGATACGAAACTTTGCGCTATTTTTGTGATTCGAAATTCTCGGAAACTGAGACATATCAGTTTGTTTTTTTATATTCAAAAACTACAACATTATAGGCGCGAAAAGCGGCAACAATTAAATCTCTATGTCTTTTTTTGAGTGGATAATTATTTTCATCTAGTTTCATATGATTATGTTTAATATTCTATCTAACTATGTTTAATTAATATTATTAATATTATATTATAATTAATATTATTAATATTATTAATATTATGTTTAATTAATATTATCTAATTGTGTGTGTGTATACTTAATAAATATTTAAAATTTGATTTTCTGAAAAATTTTGTTGAATTTCTAGTTTCTGTATTAAAGATATAAAATTTGATTTTTTGAAAAAATTTTGTTAAGTTTTTAATTCTTAATCAAAAATACTCCTTTTGATAATTGCACATTAAAATGTTGATAAAATTGTTTTCCATCAATAATCAAACAGGTAAATAATCATATTTACCTGTTTTAAGTGTTGAAGGACTGATTTTTTTAGTGAAAAATGAAATTAAGCAGACGCTGTTTTATACACAATTACCGTCTATTTTTTAAAATTATTATTTCAAGTTTGGACAGTTTGATATTTCGAGAATTTCGAGAGTTTCGAGGTCTCATAAAGTGTCAGATTCGATTCGAGTTTCGAGGAATCTAACGCGCGGTCCGCCACTGCACATGCTCTCACCTCTGCCCTCGCAGCGATTCACCCTCGCTCTTTCCCCGGCTTTCCTCCTGTTATCCTGTTTCCAAGTATTTGTCAAAGGCGGTACAACGCCGCGGGAGACTCCACCCAGATCGGTGCACCGCTTCCCGACAGCCGTTTCCTCCTTAGATAACGAGTTATATCGAAGTCCACTGCGGGCCGGTCGCGTCTTTTGATACCGCAATTCCGTGCCTTCCGGACACTCCTACGTTACGCCCTTTCGAGATCGCGAATTATAGCATGTCGCCAAGCTGACGGACGAAGCTGCCAAGACGCGTTAGTCTAAAGTTAAATGGATTCTGAAATCAAATTACTACATTCAGTGCCGCTCGCGATGATCATCCACATTCATCTAAACTGTGAAAGCTTTTTTCCTCCTTTATTCAAATTTTCGTGCGTTAACAAGAGCGTTAGCAAAGGACATTATTGTTTTCTTTTTGCCTTTGGGCTCATCTCTTCGTTCCTGAAATGTTCTGCGGATCTCTTGAGAGGTGGCCGCGGCTCTCGTCAGATTTCGAATGCGAGTCATGATAAATTGTACTTCCCGCTCTCTCTGGAAGGGAATACTGATATTCCTCGGTTCGAAATCAAATTTCTCCCGTCGGCAGTGGCCTGAGCTGAAAGGAATACCCTGGCCTCACATGTTAGCCTGTTACCACGCAACTCTCAAGTTGTGCGGGTCAGCTGCTGCGAATGCCTGGGCCGATCAATCCGCGAAGCTCCATCGACGATATACTGGCCTGATCGTCGACGAAATGTATTGTCACTTGATTGTCAATCCGCTTTTTACCGAGGCCGTTATTAAAACACCGCGTTACTCTTATTATAGCCGTTGTGTCGTGTTAGAAAGGAACGGATCTAGACGTGCCCTGAGAAATAACCATCGATACGCGCTGTGCGTCTGGCAGTTCCTCGGGCTGGTCTTTGTCCTTCCGAATTTACAACATCGGAGAACGTCGCGGTGTCGTTATATCCGTGCAAAAATGACCGCGATTTGTTTAGAAATATTTCTGATATTATCTTCTCGCGCGCGCGCACGCACACATTCACATGCGCGCGCGCGCGTCACACGATCGCGTGGACGACTCGAGAGTGCTCTGAAAAATATTAAACGCGCCGATGCTCGTCATTTAATTTAATGTATATCGATAAACGTTGCGAGGATAAAGTAAGACATTAGTTGTCTAAATAGCTTTGCTTATTCTTGTTCTTTTTCTTTTCTTAATGCGTTAGGCCGCGATGGTCGACAACGAGGGCGAGCTTCGACGGTATTTTATATAATTTCCGATTTTTCTTTCTTTTTTTTAAAGAGGTGGCAAGCACGAAATTATTTGGATCGATGTCACGCGACTTTAGCGAGTTTCTGTTCTCCTGTTTCGATATATAAAATTTTTCAGGGAAAAGCTTGTAATTTTGGTAGATTTAACGAAATGCCTCAGACGGGCGTTATTAAGAAATAATCGATCATTGTAAAATTCTGCAATTATAAAGTTGCTATGATTCTAATATGCGTTTTTATATCAAACACTATATTATATATATATATATATATATATATATATATATATATATATATATATATACTCACACACAACCAAACATCGGTTGCAAAACTTTTAACGTTAAAGCATATAAAATTGACTAATGAATTATATTTCGAGATATATATTTCGAGGTATGTATTTTAACCACACGTAGTGTGTGTATAAGTACATATATGTGTATGTGTGTTGTATAGGCGCGCTACTTTATATTTATTAAATATAATTATTTAAATCTCTCTCCCTTTTCCATATATATATATATATATATATATATATATATATATATATATATATATCGACCTTGCTCTCTCGCTCTCTCTATATACGCGAATGAACAATCGATCTGTATTATTCTATGCAATATATATGGGACAATGTTACTTCACTCTTTGGACTTTTACGCAGAGCATTTGTCAAGCACTCCAAAAGCAATCTGCATTCCACGCGTCGTCCAACGTTTTTACCTCGGAAGACAATGTTTCAAGAGAGGGTTTCAAGGATGTACCGCTTGTTCGAGATGTGCATCAGTTATTTGCAGTAATCGCGAATGTCGCGTGGCGAGTCGTGTAAGCTTGCAATGCGACTCGATGCGGCATGTAACGAAAAACTGGTCGAGACTTGCGAAAGTAGCGTAAGAATATGTTTCCGGGGATTCGTGGCGTTTTAGCAACGCGTTATCCAAATGGTCACACTTGACTGAAGTTGCTCAGCCGACGTCACTAGGAGATCAGATTCATTGAGAAGTTGTTGCGTTACGAAAGTGGGGTCAGATCGGTATTAATAAAAATTTACCTTTCCCAGGAGACGCGAGAATCGTGCGATTGTTCCGCCGTGATTCGCCACGCATGCACACGCAATACATAATAGCGCGTAACTACATGCAATTTTGCGTCTCGCTTCATATTTCGCCGGCTAACTCTATCTCAAAAATACTCTATAACTGATTTGTATCTTTATACGTATTTGCTAATATAATTCATAGCCAAAAAAATCTAATCGCACTTTTTATGATAACTCTTTATCATAAAAGCGATGAATTGTTTTATACAGGATTCGTTGTACGTATAGTCGGTTTAGATAGAATGAAGTTGGGAGGCTCTCAAAAATTAAAGCATTATTGGCAGGCTTACGCAGTAATAATATAAGTAATAATAATAAATAATAATTAGTGATATATAATATTTAATAATATAATTACTGCGTAATTCCGTCTTCGTAATAGCTCTCAATTTGATAGTTTGATGAGATCTCAACTTCATTGTGATAGTTTAATAAAATCTCAACTTCATTATGTCTAAATCGTTTTATAATTAAGCGTATTTCCGCGTGTTTATAATGATACAATTTATAATAATGAAATGCTCGTAGTCTACCATAACTATATACTGCATCCGTTTTGACTATACCAATATATCTCTGTAATTAACAGAGTATGAATAATTTTATAATCTGTCTCACCAAATTCAGTACTTCAGTTCAACTAATAACACTTTTTTATAATTATTATTCTTTCATAATTACTTTTAATAAAGTTACCAGTAAAAATATAATAAATTGCGAATATTTATTATCAAAAATATATCACAAATAATTTCAACTAAATGACAAAAACATGCAGTACAACAACAAAAAATGTATAACAATATATATATATATATATATATATATATATATATATATATATATTAATATAATATAATAATATAATATTAATATATTATATTATATTAATATATATAATAATTCAATTTAATTAATATTAATATAATATTAATATACCCTCACGTATGATAAAAAATAATAATATTTTATAATACAAGTGTATATAAATATTATATTAATATCAGTATTAATTTAATATTAATATAAATAATATTAATATTAGTGTTATATAATAATAATACCGTATTAGTGTTATATAATAATAATACCGTATTGAGAATAAATTATCATTATTAGTAGTATTATACTCGTATCTATTATTACACATTTTTTGACGAAATATTCGTAACACGTTAACACATGGTAAAGAACAATTTAACTTTAAAATATTAAATATAAGTAAAATTAATTCAGATCAACGTTTCAAATATTACCGTTTTCAAAAACATGGGTTTCGCTTTTTCACTATAACTTTTCTCAACTTTATTAAATTGTTTCGAATACATTAATAGGTTCATGTTCCTTGATGTTTTCTACATCGATTGCAAAAAAGAGTTGAATTCCGATCAGTTTTTCCCAAGTAATGAGCAAATGAAAATGCGCTGGGTAAAATTTATCAATGTTTAGATAACATTTATCAATGTTTAACTTTTATATGTTAATAACTTTTTGATATTTAATATCCCAGGGTTAATATAACATTTGATCTGATTCCAGGTTTAGTGCAGCAGCCTTCGTAGATTTGTTTTCGATATTTTGTAAATATCCCAGTGGGCTCTTGTAGAGAGAAGAACATCCTGAAAATCTTGAAGAAATGAACTGGGATGTTTATAAAACAACGGAAACAAATCCATGAAGCACTAATCTGGAAGTAAGATCATGTATTTTATCATATCGCGGAAGCCTAAAATATCAATTTAATATGATATTTGTGTTTTCATAGTTACGGAAAGAAATATCTATATGTAAGAAATGCTTTTAGGAACTACTTACACCATGAACTGTAAGCAATTTGAACTGGAGACATAACACTAGATAGCTACAAATCCGTTATCGAGAATAATCTCGCGAAAAAACTTGCGATGCAAGATTGGTACAGTATATTATATCATATTTTTACCAATATTTATTGTATATGTATATATTATTAAATGAATTTTGTTGAAGTAATCGTGATACATAGATTTCACACGCTTCGTAAAATAATCTATTTTGATTTTTAATTTTCTAAAATTAAGAAAATATATTTCCATACAACAATATATTATTTTTCTTGCAATATATAGAAACAAAACGATTAAATCGTTTTAATTAATTAAAACTATTTTTTATATGAGATATATAAAAATTTTATATATTTATATATTTTATAAATTTATTTTATATAAGATTATATAAGTTTATTTAGTCTCCCTTGAGAAACCAATGTCTTCACAGAGAACAAATTCACGTTCAATCGACAGTAAAAATCGCAGATTAGCCGAGAACAATGAGCGAGTAATCTATGGACAATTATCTAGACCTGACATCTATCTTCGGAGGCCATTGTACAATACTTATCTTTCTCCGTCTTTCTCTTTCTTCCTTTGTACCGGAAGTTCGATTTATCAGGACGGCTCAAAATCAAGCCGACAAACGGGATTCCGGCAAGTGAAATTGCGGCCACGATTCGACGCTCGCTTGGACATCGTGCTACACATATGTACGTGTGCTCGTGTGCGAACAGCAGAAAGAAAGTGTGGTCGGCTAGCGCGTAAGGCCGCGCATATATGTATATACAGTGCGATTTGCGAATCACTTTCTCGTCGTGCATGCTGCCTTGCTACGAGGTTCGCCAATTCGAAGGCCTGACGGTTACCGGAACCCTTCCTTCGCACATCATCCGCGCATGCTGTGCGAGGACGCGCGCGTGATACCAGCGTGGCGCCATGTCGAGCTGCGCCGCGCCAGCTCAAGGATGACGAGAAACGGTCGAGAGGGTACAAATAATTGCGGTCACGAATAGTGCGCGCGTGTACATGTGGGAAAATAAGAAGCGTGTCGCGGCTTCGAGGTAGAGCACCGCGAGAGAGCCTCCTGTCCATGCGACACCCCGCTCGCACATGTAACGCCTCTGTCCCATCCGCCATACAGCCGGCACAGTTCGTCAGTTTTGCACTCTTCGCAGATGACCTCTGCAGTGTCTTTCCCCTGTGCATGCACAATAAAGGCGACGGCGTGGCAGTTGCCGAAATCATGCCGTGAGACATCTGTGAATGTATGTGATGCTTTCTAGCTTACTTGATGTTTTAATCATCGTTACTTCCTCATTTGCGTGTGTATGTGGGAAAGAGAGAGAGAAAGAGAGAGAGAGAGAGAGAGAGAGAGAGAGGGGGATGGACAGAAAGGAAGAGAGAACGGGATAATTGTAAACAAGGCGCTCTGTCTATTGAAGAAAAATGTTTCAACTATCCCGACGTCAACCACACGTACACTTAGCGCGACGAATTAACGGACGTATACCATTAATGACATAAGGCGTGTGTGATGCAGCGCGTCAACTGCGAACGTAGTGTCACGCGACGCGCACGGTGAGTTTGTTGATCAGGAGAGTAGATTCGCGCGGAGCTCTCGGAGCTGGTCAAGCTGCTGTATCTCCGCGCGTCTTCTCTCATTTTCTATACTAAGCCGTGTAATACACATACTACATATTCAAGAATATGTTACTTCTTTCAAATATTGTATGGGTTTATATAACCGCCAATCAATCGTAAGTTCATTATAAGCCTCAAGGGAGGATGTTTAAAGTAGGCCTTTTTTGGTGTATTGACGGAGCCTTAATTAATCAATGGGATGTTCAAGAAATAGAAAGTAACAATTACTCGTCAATCAGATCCGGGAAAAGTTGTGGAAATAATTAGGATTTATTGTTGATTGTTGTTGATAGTTATATGAAGTGACTTTTAAGTTTTGTATCTTTGATATGTCCTTAAAATCAAATCAATTACATTTATGTGTTGAAAGATGAGTAATAAGGTAAAAATATCAATGCCCGGACACGATCCTGGATATTCTTATTGTTTTAGTCTTCAAATACAAATATTTAAATTAAAATATATATATTATAAATATCTTAAAATATATATATATATATATATATATATATATATATATATATATATATTATAAATATTATAAATATATATATTATAAATATATATATTATAAATATTTTAAAATATATATATTATATTTTAAATTAAAATATATATATATAAATATTGAGTATATATTCCATATTATGAAAGTTTAAATATTTGTATTTAAAGATTAAATTATAATTAGAAAGTCCAGGATTAGGTACACGTGTCCGGGATTGGTACTTTTATCTTAAATATAGATAATTTGATTTTTTGTTCATATAATATATGTATATGTGTTGTAAAGATATATAGGCAATTATGAAAAATACGAACGAGAGTAATGAGTGTCTATATGCTGACAAATCCCCTGACGACTTCCCTCTGCCTGACTCTTTTTATTTCACCTATAAAGTATCTTAAGCAAAAAGTTTGTTAAGTAAGGACTAAAGAAATGTATATAGTAGGTTTTTCCTCTCGAATTTTTTTGCTTTTACATATATACAACACATAAACACATTGTGTAAGCTAAAAAACAAACTTCTCTACATTTATTATTTATCTTTCAAAATATAAATGTGCAGTTGATTTTGTTTCAAAGACATATCAAGGATACAAAACTTTAAAAAACTTTATATTACTATTTTGACAATCAATAATAAATCCCGATTTTCATTACTTTTCCCGGGCAAATAATTGTTATTTTTTGTTTCTAGAAGATTCTAGAAACAGTTTCCAATAATTAGTTACGGTTTTGTCAAATGGTCTAATTTTAACATACTTCTTTACTCAAAATATATTTCAAATCCTAGTTTAGTAAAATTAATCTCAAAAATATTAACGAAATATATTATAGTTAGGCTCTTAGATATTCAATTACTTAAACTATATAACAGCCAATAAGATCCATCGCGGATCTTGGTGCGAAATTTCAAATTTATTTTCGAGAGAATAATTATTTCTAACATTATCAAATGCACGCTCCGAGGATATTAAATTGAAACCTACGCAAGAATATTAAATTCAAATAAACAATTCAGCTTTCATACTATACATATAAAGTCGGACCAACTTTTTCTTCGATAAAGTTTTATGATATTCTTGTGAAAAGAGTAAATTTATGTTTTTGAGTACATGATAATGAGTACTTTTAAAATTTTTTATGAGTATCAAGATTATCATCAATAAAATACTCTTTGTTAAAAATAACTATTTCTTAAAATAACCTGAATATTCGCTTTTCTTAGCATTAGAATGATTTTTCTGTGTGTAGCGTCCCAACCCCAAGTACGTGAAATAAAATGCCTTTGACGACAGGTTGATGACGGCTTGAATGCGACTTGTGCTCGCGATGAAATGTGTTAAAGAGTTAATAGCTTCACGTTGCTCAAACGACTTCGATTGAATTATCTCGGGAACCAAAACCGTTATAAAAAAACGTAACGGTACTTTTCTTACACTATGTTGAGAAACTTATTTATTTCTCTGCAATTTATTGTGTTCGTTTATTCCGATTTTATACATATTAATGTAAAAAGGCGGGATTATCAAGATAGTTGTATTTCTGATATTTATAAATAATACATACACATGCAATGTTGTAATGTAAGAGAAAATCGTTCGATTGTGTTCTGTCCGATTAAGGCCGGTAATCAATTTGGGATTTTATTCATGATAAATGAGAAAACTTTGCTTCCAGTTTTCCAACCATGTACGTAACACAAAAATAATTTTTTCCCTAGTGACGTATTTGCAATGCTGATGTACACATATTTTAATATGTGTGATGTAAATAAATGTAAGCATGACGTACATATCGTCTCGTATGTTGTTCGACGTGTTCTTTCATAATTGATGTATTGCAGCGGAATAAAAGTGTTATATAGAAGAAAGGCGTTCGTTTCTCACGGTATTAACTGAGATAAATAAACAAAATACATAAGCAGGACAATATCCTTTTTACCTTTAAAAATTTAATATTTATAATTTAATGAAAAGTATTATAACAGACACATTTTTCTCTCTTACATTGTAATATTGCATGTGCATACATTATTTATAAATACCAGAAATACAAGTGTTATGGTGGCCTGTTTTTGTCTATGTAAATACGTATAAAATTAAAATAGATAAACATAATCAATTAAAGGAAAATAAAATAAAGAAAAAATAAAGAAAAAAATAAAGCAAAATGAATTAAAGAAAAATTTTTAAAATTATGCAGTATCTGTATCTATAATAAGGAAGACCGGGGGTTAGACGTCCCATATTTCAGAATTTCAAAATTATAACTTTTCAGATAAATAATTTTTGTGATTGACTGTACAAATATGATAGAGGCAATTTTTTTCTATGCGTTAATGCTCATCATGATTCTGATATTTTGTTTTATAATAACCAAAATACAAACATGCAGCAACGTTGCCATTTTATTCTAATACTGGATTTAGTTGCCTAATAGCGTAAAATAAAAAAAAGGTCACACAAAATATGTATTTTGATCAGTAGTTCTGAGGTTTCCGCAAGAGGTCTCCACAGCCCTCCTGCTGACTTTTAATTATAGGTCAAATTTACTTATTGTCAACTTTATCTTTGTCTATTTGATATGCACGGTTATCTTATAAATAAAAATTGCTTTTACTATCTGAAACAGTACATTATATACTTGCAAGAAACTTCATTCTAGCTAGTAACACATTGCTTAATTTTATTAAAATTAAACAATGTGAGAATAATATCAAATTCCGAGAGGCTCGAAAATTCACTTTGCTACTATTAAATCAATTTTTTCTATTTTAACTGTAATATTATTTCGATTTTAATGAAATTTAAGGGAAACTAAAAAAGACTATTCTGCGATTTTATATATTTTCCATTGTTTCTTTCAAAATATTTACTAAAAGAGGCACATGAGCAACATATCCCTGGAGCCATCAAAATCTGATCTTTCCTATCTATTCTTGCATATACCGTATGTTATAACCTTTTCTATCATACTTTACACTGCATTGCAATATTGTGATTTTGAAAAGTGAAAAATAAAAATCACAAGTCATTTTCATTTTTATTTTTGATGAATATTGTTTACTTTTAAATGTTCTTATCTTACGTTCAATGCATCGTTAGATATTAATCGATTAAAATTTTTTTAAATTAAAATAATTAATAAATCCATAATCTAAATCAATCATCATATATGCAATTATATTGATTAAATTACTTACTCATCAATGTATACTCACTCACAATAAAGTTTAATTAATGATAGATTTCGTCAATCGATGAAATTATTTGTGATTTTATATATAACGATTGATTAATTTTGGTTATTAATTTGCCGATTAACATTTACGAGTACATCATCTGATATTAACTTAAATGAAAATAATGCGCAGACTTCGGCATCTTATGAAAAAAATAAACCTCAGAATTCAGTGAAAGTAATAGAATTCTGTGTATGCAGTACAGATGTCTCGCTGATTGTTCGAAGGATATTAATAAAATGTTTACATGTGTTTCTGAAATTGAGAAATTTTTTATAGTCTGAAAGACAGTTTGAGTCGAGAAAAGGTGCTAGTTTGGGAAATATTGTTACATCTCTTACTTAACATACAAATACTAATCATTGTAATGATAGCATCAGAATTATAATTTGAATTTGGCATATACAACGTTTGTTTCCGTTTGTAAAATGAAGAAGTTTAAGACAATACGAATGTTGTTCTATGTTGTATTACGATTATATGACCAATATGTATAGACAGTCAAATGTGATTGCAAGATTTCAAGTATCATTAAAGTATAGATTAGCATGACCGCAAAGTATAGAAGTAACGCAGATTCTAGATTATCCGTTATTTTTAATCACTGATATGTTAATTGCAGCAAGAAGAAATAAATGAGACACGAGAAGTTCTAGATATAACTGTAAAACTTGTTTTACAGAGAATAGATTCAAGGTTCTAGAATCACGCAAAAGTCTGTGACTTATCACACATATACACACACATATTTTAGTTATCTACGAAATTAAATAATTAAGTATAATTTAACCAACTAAAGACAGTAATAGTAAATGAGTATAATTGTATTTCCATTTTGGTAACAAATATCGTACAATATTGTTATCACGAATAAGTTTTGAATTTTACAATAAAGCCATATAATACATTTTTCAAAAAAGATACAAAGATATTTTATATTGTTACAATACTGAGCTCCACGATTTTCAGTTACGAGTAAAATGAAAAGAATATGACCAGTGTGAGCTTGAACACAGGAATTAGTGCGCAAACTTCAACTAATTTTAATTTAGGCACAAAATTTCTTTTGCATATAAGATACCAAACATATTTTTCAATTCTAATTGGACTTCTTCTAATTATAACAGATAAGTATATTAATCAAATGGTTTTAATGGTAACAGATAAGTACATTATGTCAAAACAAATTTTAAGTATAATCATAATTTGTATGAACATTTGTTCCGAAAGATACACAGCATATTTCTCGAGAATGTATGAGCAATACATTGCTGAATCTGCTAGATGCTGTGCTCCTAAATTGTGTATATTTTATGTGGAAAAAATAAAAATTGTATTATTCTGATAAGGATTTGTATGAACTAATAGTTATCCAATTTGAATGCATTTAGAAATCCAACTCGTAAGATAGAGTAGGATTAATCGAGATTACGTTAATAACTCAACCCGGGTAATATCTAGTTAAATGACTTTCTGAACGTATCGAGTAAGGTCAGTAACCATTAAAGTATTTTCAATGTTGCTTTAGCTTTGATACAACAAATTTAAAGATTTCAAATTAAAAATTAAATTAAAGACAACAAATGTAAAGTCTCGTTTAAAGCCAAAATAACATTACAACATATAGCTACAAGTACAACATATAGCTTTATTATTAAATAAAATGCGCAATAACAATGCTGCTATTTATTTTTCATCTCATAAAAACAGTATTTCAAACGTAATAAGTTAAAAAGCATACTAAATAACATACTGAATAAAAGTTCTAAATCTAAATTAGATGAAAAATATAACTTAATATTCAAAACTACAGAAAAGCAAAAGTATCTGCTTATCGTGTTGATCAATTATTAGTACCATGCTATTTTGATTAAATTATCATTTTTCAAACGATATGGGACGTAACGTTCAGGAATAGCATTATTAATAATAAGTACTTCAGTATTCTGTTTCATTTTCTTCCTATTAGAATTCTTGCTATTCGTAATTGGCGCCAAATAATGGGGAGTTACTCCAATAATTTCCGAAAATTCAGTGATTAAAAAACCGACTTCAGGATAAAGATGCCACAAAACATATTCAATATTCTTGAACGCAACTAACGAGTTATTTTATCTTATCTGAGTTAATTTCTGAACGATTGTGGATTACTCTTTTAACCTTTTTAACCCAGGGTTAGATTTTTGAACACAGCCTTTGATTGCATTGTATACCGAAGTTACTGCGACGTGCTGCCAAGGACATAGTGGTGAACTTCAAAGAGGTCGATAAAAGCGGTATCCTACGTTTGTAATCGTGAGTAAAATGTTTGCGGATTTCCTATGCACAGATCATAATTATTGCTAAGTTAAAAAAAAACTGTATATATTTATGCCGAATTGACAGCACATAAATCATTTTTTCGCGTGTGGCATCTGAAGTAAAATTACAAATTAGCAACGTAAGGCTTACGAATTCTGTGCCATTAAAGTAGCAATTAAAAACGTATACGCGTTATCAGTTTAAATTGTCAGACACCATGCTTCTTAAATTTTGCTCTTTCTCTCTCTCTCTCTCTATATATATATATATATATATATATATATATATATATATATATATATATATATATATATATATAAGGGGAGAAGGAAGTTGTACATCGTAATCTCTGAAGATAACGAATTTAAGACTTTTTTATTAATTCTTTTTTTTTCACTAATCTGATTTCTGTGAAAGCACTGACTCCTCGAGAAACGAAATCTTATGTATTAATGTAGGTTTATTAACTTATTTAAGCGTAGATCCCTACAGGACATCCTAAATTAGATTAAAAATATAACTTAATATTCAAAACTACAGAAAAGCAGAAGTATCTGCTTATCGTGTTGATCAATTATTAGTACCATGCTATTTTAGGATATCCTAAAGATATTCTGAGAATGTCCCTACGTCTTGAGAATATTCCCAGGACATCCTCTGGAGTATCTTGTGCTGTCTGGGTAGGGCTAGACACTTTCACATTGTCTATTTTAATAAATTTATAAATTCAAGAAACATATATTCTGGTCAGAGAATAAACTTCTGAAAGTCATTTTAGCGTGGTGTTTATAATCAGATCTTATAATTAAGATCGTCTGAGGTTCATTTTAAAATGCCGTAAAGACTGTTTTACTGACTATATAGCATCTTAAGTTGAAATTAACATGATCTTAATGAAACAGATCTTCAATATAAAACCTGACTATAAAAACTGTCTTTAAAGATATCAAAGAGACATTTTAAAAAGTATAGTCTTTTAAACGCCTCTTTAAAGCGTCTTTTAGAAACTTGTGCCGAGATAAAATTAGCGGGGATATCTCTTCTTAGCATTAATATATGTATACTTTGCTCTGTATACTTAAATTATCGTTAAATTATCTTTACAATTAAAAATGCGAGGGTAATCTTCTTCCTGACGATTTATATTTATCAAAATTTTTCTTATTATGTATCGATATTACAATGCATGTTACAATGATGACGACTACATACTTGTTCATACGCGGATGGTACTCTCAATGCAGGAAGAATGCAGTCCGACGCGGCTGACGCAAGGAACTTTAAACGTGATATGCGCGCGCGGATGAATCCAGGGGATGTGCGCAATGTTCGACAACGCCGAGACATTATTAGGCGAGCATGAAGGTGGAAACACCAGTTCCTCGACAGTATTTCTCATACTCTTCGTCTGTCGCACTGATGAGAATCCCAGAAGCTTAAGTGGAATAACGAGGAAAGAAACATAAGTAGACAAGAAGAACGAATAATGTGACGAAAACATAAGACAGGAAAAGAATTGAACAAGCCACGCGAAGGGCCAATGAATCACGAATCGTCTCGTCGACGATGATTTCTCGAAGATCACATCGTGACGGAACGCTTGAGAACCGTCGATAGTAAGTAGAAGTGACGTAGCTGGTCCGCCGTTTAGAAAAGCGCGCAGGGAATAACCTGTTGAGCAATATCGGCTTACTCGAGATCCGGCGCTCAGGACAGCGAGTTACTGTGCGTCTGATTGTACGAACAGCGACCTTCAGGTTGCCAACCACGGGCAACCGACGTATTGTCGCAAGTCGTATTCGCAATCCAATATATTCGCACATTGTCGCGGGAGTCGGGTCGCGAAAATGAATTTGTATTGCCCGTTTTACAGGCATAACATCGTGTCACTACGACGCACTGTTAATTCTATATACAAGCCGCATGAATTATATAGATATTGGCGTACGACGGGGACGAAACGCGTGGCCTTGGACCCCGATGACGCTCTTATCGAATTACTTACATAATGAAGTCCCGCTTTGCTCGCAGAAGGAATTTTACGATTTTGGGATTATCATCGAGCACGGCAGCGATCAGATAAGGTGTTATTGCAGGTTGCCCCGCGTCAAGAACGCCGCGATAAGAACAGCAAAAATAGTTACTGTTATCGCGTCGAGGGATAAAACGCGATAAAAAAAATACAAATAAATAAATAAGCATATAGAGGAAAGAGAAATTGGCACTTGTACGTAAATATAAAATGTGGGTTTATTGCAGATTAACCTCAAGATTGCCGCGATTAGAACGACAAAAATAGTTGTTTTACCGTTGTGAGGTAGTAGAAGAGGAAAATATATAAAAATAAGTAAACGAATAAAGAACAGGAAATTTGTATTCGCGAATATATAAAATAAGGCGTATTGTACGCGGATATAAAATAAAGCGTTATTGTATATTATTTTGCTTCAAAATTGTCGCGATTAGAACGGTGAAAATAACTGTTTCATTATTGTAAGGCGAAAGAAAAAAATATTTAAAACATTAACAAAGGAACGAGAAATTTGTACGTTAGTATGAAATAAGACGTTATTTTTTCGAATGTTCTGCTTCGAGATTTCCGCGATTAGAACAGCGAAAATAATTACTTATCGTTGTGAGGCAATAAGAAAAAAAGATATAAAAGTAAACAAAGAAAGGAACGAGGCACACGAATTTGTACGCGAGTATGTCGGGGTCGTATGCCAACCACTGGTGTCCTCTGGAGAATACGGGAGAGATTCCAATAGGATAAGTGACCCATACGTAGTGCCCTATGCCTTTTGGCAGACTGAACTGGTCAGGTAGCTCGTTCCTGTCGTAATTAAATTCCAATCAGGTCACGCAGGATAAGGAGGAGGCGTGCTGGTTCTTCTGGTATAGATTGCGCGGTGGGTGGCAAACGGCGAAAGGGAAGGGGAAGGATGTGGAGAGTGCCCCAAGTTTCCATCAAGTAAAGCACTCTACCAAGAGAACATGATCGGGCGTTGGTGGACGTCGCGTGTTCCTCAGCCAGCTAGGTCAGCCAGCTAGTCAGCGGTTCTCATCTTCTGGGACCGAATATTATCTCACCCTGTCGTGAGAAACAATTATACAATTACACTCTGATGAGACAATTCCGCACCGATCTTAGCCGTTTGTCATTAATTCGCGAAATCGTGCGCACAATTCTGTATTGTGTTTTGGTAGTTAACTTTTTACAACTCATTACGAATGTAACGTATACGCAATTCTTCATTTTGCATTTATGAAGAAAGAAAAAAACGTGCGCATTAGGCTTATGTTAAATGTTGTTACTTGAAACTTGTCTCAAGGGAGATATATTGATTTGAGTTTATAGTTAGATGTCAGTTTTTTGGTAGAATCATGACTATAATTATAATGTCACGTGTTTCAATTAAAAAAGTCAGAGCTGTGTTTTAGATGCACACAGAAAAATATTTTACTGTTAAAAAAGCAATTACTCAGTTTACTTCCCTTCTTTTAACTAATAATTACTTTCAACGAAAAATATTTTTTCTTGATATACTCTTAAAATATACTTATCACAAATTTCGGGAAACCTCATTTTATAATGCACTTAAAAGAAAAATTTATTCTCTTATTCTTATTCTTATTTATTTATAAGAATATTATGAGATTTTATCGACGAATAAGTTGATATAATTCTATGCAGTAAGCAAATTTTTGTTTTAATTTTATTTCAATTTTTATTTTAATTTAATATTCCTGATTGAAATGTTAATCTTATTAAGATTCAAAATATATTTTTAATTAATTTGATATTTATGATAAAAACAGATGACAGATCCGTGTACATATAAACTTACGAAATACTTGAAACAAGTAACATTTAAGATAAATTTTGAAACAAATGAAATGTCCCAGTAATTAAATATATCCTGATGATTGAAACATTAATATATATTTGCATATATTTGCATTTATTACTTATAAAAAAGTTTTTGAAATTTTGTTCAAAGATATTTCTCTATGCCAATTTGTAATATTATTTAATTATTTGTAATATTATTTAATGAGTATTCGATCATTGAGTCCATATTATTCGATAATTAGGATATAAATTTTCAGTTTAATAGCTGATATACACACACACACACACTCACACACAAGCGATATTACTTTCAATATTTCCTTAAAATTATAACTGATATTTATTGATTATTTTATTTTTTATTATTTCTCGATTGCTGACAAATAAGAGTTTTACATAAACATTAGTTTTGTTAGGAATACATTAATTATTTATTAATAGATTAGTGGAAATATTAAATTGATCGTTCTGTTTTATTAATTCAGTCATTAATTATTTGAATGCAATATAGTATATTTTTTTGTAGATCTAGAAAGCTTTAACTTAGATCTGAGTGTCTCACATGAGACAGTTTTAAGCATGCCAATTAATACGATTTGTATTGGATGTGAAAGATTATTATTTATATTAAAAGTGACATTAAATGTGAAAGGTTATTATTTATATTAAGAATAATCACCAAACTCAGAATATTCCGCAATTCTTCGGGAAATACAGTTTATCCCGCTTTTACGTCACAACGCAGTCGGGCGTTGCATTATAATGCGCTTATCATGCCCGGGGCTTTTTCGTGCTCGATATTACGCGAGACACGCGATTGTTTGTCGGCCTGGTCTGCCATTTTTCATCAGACGTCCTAAACGAAACACGCGACTGTGTAGTTGCATCTTTGCTCACCGGGCAATCGATACATATATACATACATATTACTTCAGCTGATCCTCGTCTCGGTTTCCACGTTTAAAAGTGACATCTTTCCAATCCGATATGATAGACAGCTGCGATTATACATACAGGATATCATATAAGCGTTCGGAGCAGGAAGAACAAACGAGCTTTGAGCTCGGTGGAGACAGATCGTTTAAAAAGCTGGCACGCTTGAGCATTTTTGCAATGCTTTTGACACATTGAGTCAAAGCAAATGGAAAACTGTAGGGCGAGCTCTCTCTCTCCCGCTCTTCCTCTCCTTCTCCCTCTCTCTCCCTCTCTCTCTCTCACCCCCTTTTTTCTCGGCTTGCTTTTGCTATTTAACAATTGACAGATGTTAAAAGCTTTGGAGGAGAGTGGAGTACTTAAAAGATTCAACAGCACGTGTGGATATCGAGATGTAACGCGCGTTTGAGAAATGTCTGTTTATATCCTTTGCAGTGGATAAGCTCCCTCTCTCTTTCTCTCTCCTCCCTCTCTCTCTCTCTCTCTTATTATAGTAACTTATACGCATTTATCTCATATAAGGAATTTATTTTCTATATTATTTGTTTTTATTTATTTCCATATTAGGTAATACTGCCCTCAAGATTTTATTTTACAATGTTTTCTACCCCATGAGTTTAATAAATCTCTCTTTTTCTTTTTTGCCTTCCTTAAAAGTCTTTAGCTACCTTCAGACAAAAGCTTTATTTGCATTTGCATGAAAAACATTACGTAAACAAAGTAGTATAGTTCTATCTCATATAAAATCTTTTCAATTTTCCATGTTTCTATACAGAAAAAATTATTGTAGTAAAAATTATGTCAAAATTATATTTCTTTTCGCAATATTTTTTATGTTGCTGGATTATATATTGAGTTTGTAGTAAATTATAGATATAGTCAATTTGATGGTCAACTTGATATATATTATAAGAAACACTCAAGAAATTATAATAATTTTGTGATAAAGAGAAAAAAACATGTATAATATTTTTAAACAAATATATAATAATTTTGCTCATCACACATTTTGTATGGTTTGAAGTAACAAAAGTTAGAAAAATATTTTATTTATAATCTTTCTTTTATAATTTGTAATTCGAAGGGGTTTTACATCATGGGTTTAATAAATCTCTCTTTCGTTCTGTTGCTATTCTTGAAAATCTATAGCTATCTTCAAACAAGGCTTCATATTTGTGTCAGAAACACAGAGAGAACATATATCTTATAGTTTTCTTTCACATAAATTCTTTTCAATTTTACAATGTTTCTACACGAAGGAAATATTGTAGTAGAATTTACGTTAGAATTATATTTTTTTGCAATAATTTTTGTAGAGCTAGATTATACTGAATTTGAATAAATTACTATATGAAATAGTCAATTTAACGATTAATCTGATATACGATATAAAAAACATTCAAGTAATTACAATAATTTTGTAGTAAAGAGATAAACATGCATAACATTTTTAAATATACAGTAATTTTGCTCATCATCTGTGTGATTTGAAATGACAAAAGTTAGAAAAATACTGTATTCGAAATCCATTTTTTACAATTTGTACCCGAAAGGGCTTTACCCCATGGGTTTAATAAATCTCCCCGTTGCCATCCCTCTTCCCTCTTTCTCTCACTCTGTCTGCAGATATGTGGATTTCCTATGGCGGTGGCACACAGTCGCTGTATATCGTAAGTGGCTGCGGTATTCGGCTAGTCAGATCGATGAGGCGCCGTCGTCGTGGCGCCTCGTAAACGCCCAGCCTCTGCCCTCTCTGGTAAATCCTTCGTTCCTGGGCCTGTTTGTTCCTCGCTAGCAACCCGAATGCGTTCTTTTTCTTTGTTTTTTTGCGAACTAACTGCGTTCAAGTAAATGTTATTTGCTTCAAATATTTCATGTATCCCTTTAAACCTCTTCCATTAGTTTATCAAAGTCCACGTAAAATTGACAGAGGAAAACAATTTTGTTATCTATTTGGTCGTTCAAAATTTAATTTGCGAAAATCTCCACTGTTTCGATCGTTTATATCTCAAAAATTATTGGTGCCTCAGTGTTTTTGTTGAGGAAAAATTGACTTTAAATTGCTAAAAAATCTGTTAGTATAATTAATAATAAAAACTTGGGAAAGGCTCTATAATGTGCAATCTAAAATAAAAAAGTAGAAGGCCTTTTAGAACAAGCGTTGGAAGGAAATACACATAAATACAATGAAATATTTATTTTATAATTTAAAGAAAAACACAAATATTTTGATCTTACTTTGGGTATAAATACTTATGGGTACGTACTTTGGCTATAAATTTATTCAAAATACATTCCGAACATTTTAGTAAATATAGCATTTCAATCAATAATATTAAATTGAAACAAAAATTCGATTTCTTTACACGGAAATACTTATTATATACCGAGACATGATATTATTAGAATGTCGTAGTCCTTACGATTTTAATTTATATTAAATTAAAAAAATAGAGGACTTTTTAGAGCAAGCGTTGGGAAGAAGTACGCATAAATACAATGAAATATTTATTCTACAATTTGAAGAAAAATACTTCGATCCTACATTGGATCCTTATCAATGTGAATAAACCTTTGCGGAAAGCATCTCTCGTTATAATAAAGCGCATGATGTTACTAATCGCGTTACATTATTGGTTTCACTCGCGCTATCATTGTTTGAAGAAAAGCCAAAAATTAAAACTGTGCATTGTCATCACGCTCATGAAGAAAGTAAGATGGACCAGAAGAAGTGAACAATTCCAAGAACCAGTATGAATACGCATTCCATCTTGCAGTCATCGTTGCAAGAGGATGGAAACGAGAGTTATGGAGATCACCTGTCCATTGTCAATGCTCAAAAAACTTAAAAAAATGTCTATGAAAAGTGAGTGATATTCAATAAAAATCTAGAATTTATCTGAAATAGTTTCCAACAAGGAAACTCACCAAATATTTGTTGGACATTTGGTTGAACACCAATAATGTAAAACGACTAATAACATCGTACGCTTTATTATAACGAAAGATGCTTCTCGCAAAGACTTATTCATATTGATATGGATCCAAAGTAAGATCGAAATATTTGTGTTTTTCTTTAAATTATAAAATAAATATTTCATTGTATTTATGTGTATTTCCTTCCAACGCTTGTTCTAAAAGGCCTTCTACTTTTTTATTTTAGATTGCACATTATAGAGCCTTTCCCAAGTTTTTATTATTAATTTATACTAACAGATTTTTTAGCAATTTAAAGTCAATTTTTCCTCAGCGAAAACACTGAGGCACCAATAATTTTTGAGATACAAACGATCGAAACAGTGGAGATTTTCGCAAATTAAATTTTGAACGACCAAATAGATAACAAAATTGTTTTCCTCTGTCAGTTTTACGTGGACTTTGCTTTAATAGAATTTATTTTTGCCTTCAATTAAAAAGAAACGTTGAAAATTGAAAATTCGCTATAAATAATGACTTTCCTCGACATTTTCTATGCACTGAGAGAAATTATCCGATAAAAGATTGACAAACGGGTATTTCCGATCAAAGTATGGATGAATTTTTGTATTCGACCAGGAAATATTCAATGAAGAAATATTGATTCATAACTTTTTTTATCGGTTTATCTGATGAAGTGCCATTATGATCGGAAGTATCCACTAAAATTTTGTCGGATATCTCGATCAGATATAAAAATTGATCGGGATTTGATCGCAAATATCCGTTTGTTAATTTTTTATCGGATAATTTCTCTCAGTGTGAGAAAGAATTAATTCTAAATTGCTCAGAGGACCTGTCAATATAAATTAAAGTCACAGAGAAATAGAACACTCTGCACATCGTTTTCTTTTTTTGATATATGCGAACTGACAACGTTCGATCGATTCCCGAATTATCGTTTTTCGCGATGATTTTTCGACGCGTCCCTCGTATCGCGGTTGATCGCCAGTGTTTCCGCAAAAACGAAAGTATCGCCGTATCACGAGAGATTTTTGCCTCGCTGTAAATTTTGTCACGTCGCGCGTACGCACACGCTGTGCGTGGCGTAAACGTCAAACCGTCCGTTCGCGCGGCGCGCAGATTTACAACATTTTGCTGTAACGCGAACGCGACCAGAGATCTCTGATAATTCTTTACGCTTGCCAACGTGACGTTTTTATTTCCACGCTTAACTGCGCTCAACCCGCTCGCTAGATGCGGCGCCATAATTTAGCGTCGATATTTCGCCGGCGCGCATTTCGGATATTTCATATTCTGCGCGGAGGAAGCGCGACTTTCTGACTCTCTCGCGATATTCGCCATATATCGCTCGCATCGGCAGTTGATTCACGTGCGCCGCATTTAACGTCGCAAACACGCCAGGCCGCGTTCTCGTCTCGCGAATCCATTTGCACTCGGAATATATCTGATTAACACGCGGGGTTAATAGACGGGGGGAATGAATCGTCGCGTTTAACGCGCAGAACGTGCCGCACGGACCGATAATTCCATAACGTCGTCTTCCGCTACACTTTGATCGGCTTTTGCGCCGTGACTTCTACTTTCCTGAGCGTGAGACGGTCGTTGCGGCAGTTGTGGCGAATTCATTATCGCGCGATGTCAGTCGCGAAATAACTCGTCACTCGCTGCGACGCAACCGATTTTGCGGCGTTTAAACCGGCGCTGTGTCAACAGCCGTCGTGCTCTCTTGGTTATTTAACGGTAATACATTTCTATCGCGGCGTCGCTCACCTGGAATACCGTAATTTCAACTGACATGTCGCGCATAGAAATTTCTCAACATTTTTCCAAACACAGCATAGATTCCGACTGGAATGTCCAAATTTGTCACAAAATTGATTATCTCACTGCAGTTGGAAGCGATTGGAAATCTCGTTCCTATCTCAGATATGAATTCTCTATTTAGCATCGAAACAAAAATACTATAAATTCGCGCTTTTAACGCATCAATAACGTTGATACTTTTACGGTACTAAACGGGGAATCCTATTTTGATACTAATTATTAATGTATTCAATAGCATAAATAATAAATCAAGCAGACATAATGTTAGTAAAACATTTTACTTAGGATTATTTGGAAAGTATTGTTCCATTTTAATATAAAATAAAAATCACACACAGAAATATATTTTTACTGCTAAAAAGGCGATTATATATGCCGTTTACTTTTCTCCTTTTATCTAATAAAGAATAATAAATTTCTTAATAATAGTCTTAAAATATGCCCAATGACAAATTAAAAAAAAATTCATTATCATGTAATTAAAAGAATATATTATTTTTACGAGAATAGTATAAAACTTTATCGTATTTGATTACAAGAAAAAGTTGATTTGATTTTATGTAGAACGTGAAGGGAATTTACAATAAAAATTACTAAACTATTTTGTAACTGAGGGATATATTAATCTTCTACAGTAATTGATTATTCTTTTATTTTATGCGTATTATTATATTTTAGGAACTAAAATAATACTAAAATATACTATTAAGGAATTTGTTATGTTTGTAGTAAAATTTACTTTTTATTATTTTCTTAGCAAAATAGACATTTCCTTCTTTTTAAGTAATGGTTATTTTCAACAAAGAATATTTTTCTAGTAATAATTCATAAAATATATTCCTGACAAATTTTAAAAAAGCTTATTATTAAAAAAAAGCTTATTATAATTAAAGCTTATTAAAAAAAACTTATTATAATTTAAAAAAGTAATTAATTTTCTTTATAAGAATATTATAACATTTCATTGAAATAAAAGTTGGTTTGATTCTATGTAGTACACAGAATGAATTTTACAGTAAAAATTGCTGAATAGAAGAATATATGTATTGACATTCTGCAGTAATTGACTATTATTTTATTTCATGTATACTATTTATATATATTAAGAAATGAAATGTATTATTATATATAAAAAATTTGCTTTATTTTAACGAAATTTGCTATGTTGCTTAGCAAGATAAACCTGATTAGTGGCCTATTTTTATTTTTTATTGTGATACAGACATAGTAAATATAGTAAACATAACATAGTAATACATTACATAGTAATACAGACATAGTAAACATAGTAAACATAGTAACATAGTAAAATTCAAAAGAATTTATATTCAAAAGGAAAACTATGTTCAAGGTGTTCCAATTTTTGTGACTTTAATTTACACTCTCTCTGACAGATTCTCAGAGCAATTTAGAATTAATCCTTTTTCTTAAAAATTGTCGAGAGAGTTATTATTTATAGCGACTTTTCAATTTTCAACGTATCTTTCTAGCTAAAGACCTAAATAAAATTCTATTAAAACAAAATCCATTTGAAATTGACAGAGGAAAATAATGTCGTTATCGATTTGGTCGTTTAAAGTTTATTTTGCGAAAAGCTTTACTATTTCAATCGTTTGTATCTCACAAATTATTGATGTCTCAGCATTTTCACTGAGTAAAATTGATTTTAAATTGCTAAAGGACCTGTTAGTGTACATTAAAGTCACGAGGACTGAGACATTCTATATATATATATATATATAACATTATTTCCGTGCAAAAAAACTAAACTTTTGTTTCAATTTAATATTCTTGATTGAAATGCTAAACTTACTAGAATTCAAAATATATTTAGAGTAAATTTAATACTTATGATAAATAATGAAAGATTTGAGAGAGCATCTCAATTCTCATAAAATACTTGAAACAATTAACATTTATTTGAATGCTTTATGTATTTTTCTATGTGTAGAAAAAAATATTAAAAACATTTTTGGATTTGGAAAATTTTCCACATAGAATCCTATGTTTGAAACATTACACTTCTTACCAGAATCTACAATTATTTCGGGGAATCGAGCTGAATCCCCTACATTAGATCCCACACATAAGAAATGTTCTACGCAAGATCTTACCTGAAACTCTCTTATACACGTTAGACGTCTGATATATCGCTGCTGACATGGACATAGGAATATCTGGACCGAGCATAAGGTTCACCTCTATAGACGCGAGATGTCAAGCTTTAGAAGCAAGAGGAGATATCCGTTGCGGGTATCTTGGTTGAAATAAGTATATATATATATATATATATATATATATATATATATATATATATATATATATATATAACACATGATATATATAGACTCACAAGAAATCATTTCGGTTTGTGCAATAAGTTAGTGAGAATCCTTAAAATCAATAAAATTTGACAGCATTAAAAGTAAATTAAAGATGAAAGAAAGACTATATAAGTTCCAAAAAATTTGAAATTATATTTTTGGGGATATATGGGGAGCTTGCCATACATTTTTGTTATTGATTTTATTTGTTAAAAAATAAATAAATAATAAAGAAATATTATATATATTTCATATTTATAAATAATAAAAAATATAAATAACAAAAACAAAAATATGTGCTAAGTTTCCCATATCTTCAAAAATATATTTCCAAATTTTTTAGAATCTATGATTTTGTACGGTTTTGCTTTCTTCTTTAATTTACTTTTAATGCTGTCAATTTTTACTGATTTCAAGAATTTTCACTAACTTGTTGTATAAATCAAGATGCTCCCTTGTCAGATATATTTTCACGTCGTGTGCAGTTGCGCGGCATGATTTTAACCGTGGCATTGCTATGTTTCGAAATGTATTCCGTAAACAAAAATAATATCTGCAGTAAAATGTTCCATTTCTCTCTACAATATGTCTGATTGTTAGGTTGCGTAAACAGAAAAACCGTAAAACAAAAAGAGAAGATAGAATTAGAATGGAGACAATCCCATGCGGCTGCCATCCGTTACAATCCTTTTTCTTCTTAAGTTTCAATCCCGCGGAAGTATGCTCCGTCCAGATATGGCTGCTAAAGTACCTGGACGCTCGGTAGCACCCTCCTCGAAATAGTTCGCTATTGATATTGGCGTTTCGGTGCATCTTCGCCGAAGGCACTGATACCACGCTCGCTCGTCGAACACTTCACAGACCGCTTGACGACGTTACCGTCGCCCACTTTGCATCCGATATCCGAGACGGACAATCGGTCGAGGAGGCGATTAGCCGACAAGAATTGGCGGACACCAGTGCAGGCAGGCGAAGGTGAATGCGCTTTATCGCAAGGAAGTTGGATACGAAGTCGCGGCCAAGAGGAGAGGAGGCCACGGACGTTGCGGCTAATGGAGGTATCGCGTCACTGGATGCGCCATGCGATATACGGGATGCAAAGTGAGCAGAAACGATTCGCGAGCCGTGCGATAATGAATTCCACGCAAATACCTCCGGCGTTCTTAATAAGCATATGTATTACCGAACGGCACTGTCGAACGGTGAAGCCTCCCGTGTCTCGCTACGCCTCGCTAGGCTGTCGGTCACGGACTCTTTAATTAGGATTTTAATTGCCCGCCGGTCTCACAGGGTATTGAGCGTCTGGAATACATAGACGCGCACGCGGAAGGAAGTTTTAAAATGCGATTCGCGCGTCTAATTACGCCCGGTAACGAAATCACTTCGCATTCGCGCGCTTTTATCGCGCGGAGGTGCGCGCGGAGATTAACGGGCCGGGCCGGGGGTTAACAGGCTGCTGTCACGTCGCCGATCGATGGTGCCCTACTATGTGATAACGGAATCGCATTATTCGCGACAGCGTCGTTAATAGCGCTCTGTGTTTTTAACCGTGAAATATTTGGTGCAGCCTCCGGCTGCAGCATTGTCCGGCATCCGGACAGGCCGGTATCGCTGAAACGCAGAGTAGGGCTATGCACTTAATTCGGCTTTTGTCTCACAACCGAGCCGCACCATTGCCTCTGACAGCGGTCGGAGCCGCGGTCGTATTACAATTAGCGCCGAGATTAGCATGTGACGTGAAGTCGCTCTCAAGTCAAGCCCCGTTCACGAGAGCGACTAAGTCTCCCCTTTATTACCTCCTCATCCATGACCCTCGCGTCTCGTGAAACGTCATCAATGTCATCAATGCCATGAGGAGGAGCAACATGGTATACGAGAAGGGAGGTCCGGGTTCGTCTCTTGGTCGGCCAGTATTTCTCGCAATCCTACAAGGAGCTCCTAATGCACGAGAGTGGTTTCGTTTAGAGGAAGGGAAGTGGGGAATATTGTAATATAGGTTGTCTCATTCTTCATTTGACGCACTTGAATATCATTTAAGGGAAATTGATTGATGATATCAATCTTTGTACACTCTGTGCATTATTTTGCAAAATGTAACTAACTGCGCAAAGTGACGGTCTCAAATTATAAGTTGAATTGCAATATCGGATCAAGCTTAGTTCATTAATACATTGGAAAAGTACACATTATAGTGAAGACAAAGGAAAAATAATTTTTAAAATTCTTTAGTTCTTCTGCGATTATATTATATTCTAAGGTTTCTCTCCTGGTAGGAATTTAATATACTTCTCGAGCAGTCGTTAGACTATTATGTTAACTTTTGTTTCATAAATAACGGTAAAATTACTTGGAACTCCAAGCGAGATGTAACGTTTTCCCTGCGATTGCTGCGCACAAAAGTTACGCAAAGTCTAAACCAGTTTATTTAACAAAAACAGAACAGAAATTGAACAAACAGTTATTCAATTGATTAATGATCAAGTCTGCTGCTTATAAAATCGTCAGGTTTGCCTAGCAGTATTTCATTTTTATGCATGTTTTCTAATTGAAAAATTATGATATTAATGAGGATCAAGCACTTTGGTGCACAATATATATTTTCATGTCTTTCGCCTTTTACATGATATTATTCGCAACTATCAAGTGATATATGTTCTTTTAATCATTGTTGTAGTTTTTTTTATTTCATCTGGTTCTGTGTCTGTCTTTTCACGACAGTTTTTACTTGTATTATTGCTATAAAAATAGTCTGATGTGTTTCCACCGCAATGAAACTATATTATTAACATAAATGACCCCACTCGTCTTTTGTTCACTTTCACTTCTAACTTTGGTCGTCATAGAACTTAATATTGTTAAATGTTTTATTTCCTTCAATTTCCTTTTTCTTGCTCTATGCTTTTCTACTCGTTCACTCATAATGTATGCAATTTTAAGCTTCCTTTTAACAATGCATATAAACATGTCTTAAATTCATTTGCGATAGACATTATAATACATGCACATTGTAATTTGTTTTGGAAAAAAACGGCTCACATATTGTGTACAGTAAACACCGCTTCAAACATTGAATAAAACTCCATCAGGTTCTTGTTCAATTCCTACACAGTATTTTTACAACTAATAAGAATGCATTAATATTAGACTAAGTGGATAACTGAGTAAATGTCCACGTATATTGCACACATTTCTACCAAGGATGAACATTATTAATATCAAATTAACTATTATATAACTTGTTAAAAGCATGCGAAATAATTTATTGGTTTATATTAGGAATTGCGCATGAATGTTTCTGAATATTCCTTTCTAATTTAATTTAAATAATCGATTAATTTAATGTCTAATAATGTGTTGCTTTAAAACTGTAATGTCTGTTGCTTATATTGGTATTAACGGTTTCTTTTAATGTTTGACCGACAAATTTATGTAAGTGAATGAATATCACTTGCGATAGACATTATAATACATGCACATTGTAATTTGTCTTGGAAAAAAACGGCTCACATATTGTGTACAGTAAACACCGCTTCAAACATTGAATAAAACTCCATCAGGTTCTTGTTCAATTCCTACACAGTATTTTTACAACTAATAAGAATGCATTAATATTAGACTAAGTGGATAACTGAGTAAATGTCCACGTATATTGCACACATTTCTACCAAGGATGAACATTATTAATATCAAATTAACTATTATATAACTTGTTAAAAGCATGCGAAATAATTTATTGGTTTATATTAGGAATTGCGCATGAATGTTTCTGAATATTCCTTTCTAATTTAATTTAAATAATCGATTAA
This sequence comes from Odontomachus brunneus, assembly GCF_010583005.1. Classification (NCBI taxonomy): domain Eukaryota; kingdom Metazoa; phylum Arthropoda; class Insecta; order Hymenoptera; family Formicidae; genus Odontomachus; species Odontomachus brunneus. Next base: position 739,548 of record NW_022639609.1, on the reverse strand, counting down.
TTTAATATCTAATAATGTGTTGCTTTAAAACTGTAATGTCTGTTGCTTATATTAGTATTAACGGTTTCTTTTAATGTTTGACCGACAAATTTATGTAAGTGAATGAAAATCACTCTAACCTTAAGGGGGGAAATCACTATAGAGAAATCGAATTTCTTTTTTTGCTTTAATTCATAGTCACAGAAATCGAATTTCTTTTTTTTTGCTTTAATTAATAGTACTATATGTATAAGATATACTCCCAAAGTTTGGTGAAATTCAAAATTTAAATGGTCATACAGGACCATTTCTCGCACGTAGGTACGAGTGCATGAGGCGACATCTGAGTGCACAGTGACTCGCAACGGCTTTGTTTCGAAAAACCTGTTTGAAAAAATGAAAGAAATCATTCTAAGATTCTATTTGAAAGGTGCTTAGTTGGGCACACAAAAAATGCGAATAAAAGTTTTAATAGTACAATTTAGCGGTTAGCTCCAAAGCATGTACATTCTGGTCTTAAAATCAATTTAGCGGTTAGCTCCAAAGCATGTACATTCTGGTCTTAAAATCACCGTCTATATTGCCGCTGGGATATTTAATGAAGACTACTTTGCTGTTTTGAAGATAATGGAGATATTAGAAATTAAAATTGAGCCTCTATGTAAATTATATGCTGATAGTAAGGATGCCGAGCGAATAAAGAGACAGGAGCGCGCCGCAGCCTAAGTTGCAGTAAAGAGGCAGCAAGTATATAGCAAGTAAACAACATCAACTTGAGCAAAATGACTTGTTTGAAGAAGCGGAAGCTTTACTGTATGGGGCAGGAATAGTGGATTAGCAGAAAACAGCTGTAAATTTACAATTTTCTATATCTAAAACTTTAAACGCGTTTTTCTCGATTCGAACGACTTCTTCCAGACTAGTGTGTAAGATAATTCAAAAATTATTTAACCAATCGAGTTGTCCTTTTACATACATTTAGTTTATTATATTTACTAGTCGATGAAACTATAAAATCCATAACATTATTTATTTAAACAATTTTTTCGCATATATAAAGATGGATTTTTATGAGTAAAAATCGAACATTTGATTCAAGGGCTGCTGTTTTGTCAATTACAAAATTTCTTTTCAACTTGTTTAGGTTCATCGACAAATTATGTCCATAAAGAGTAATAAATTTTTCTCTATTTTGGTTTCAGACGAATACAACGGAGTCAGAGTGCACACCGTTTTGTGCCGACTCTGCCGCGACGTTCAACATTTCTTTCACTACATACAATTTATAAAAATTTTTCTTAACTTAAAAATATTTTTTTAATACCTTAATGTACAAACAAAAACACTACAAAGTTGGAAAGCGATTAGATAAGTACATTTTTCAAAAAAAATTCACGAAAATTCCTTTATTTTGACGTTCTATTGTGATCTCTCCCCTTAAATGATCTATAATTGAAACCGTTACGTTATAACAAATTAAATATGCAGCTGAGAGTGAACCAATAAAACAAGTCAATGAATAAATGCATTATAAATTGCATTTATTTGTGATGATTTAAACTTGAGTTGAGCATTGAAATAATGAATGAAAATTAAGGTGTTAAGAGAGAGAGGGGGAGAGAGAGAGAGAGAGAGAGAGAGAGAGAGAGAGAGAGAGAGAGAGAGAGAGAGAGA